>NC_133621.1:47041248-47186248 GCF_048593235.1 Sminthopsis crassicaudata
AGGAAGGAAGAAAGGAAGAAAGGAAGAAAGAAAGGAAGGAAGGAAGAAAGGAAGAAAGGAAGAAAGGAAGAAAGGAAGAAAGGAAGAAAGGAAGAAAGGAAGAAAGGAAGGAAGGAAGAAAGGAAGAAAGGAAGAAAGGAAGAAAGGAAGAAAGGAAGAAAGGAAGGAAGGAAGAAAGGAAGAAAGGAAGAAAGGAAGAAAGGAAGAAAGGAAGAAAGAAAGGAAGAAAGGAAGAAAGGAAGAAAGAAAGAAAGAAAGAAAGAAAGAAAGAAAGAAAGAAAGAAAGAAAGAAAGAAAGAAAGAAAGAAAGAAAGAAAGAAAGAAAGAAAGAAAGAAAGAAAGAAAGAAAGAAAGAAAGAAAGAAAGAAAGAAACATTAAAAGTGCATTGCTAATGCAGAGAAATGTTATCTTTTACAAAGAGGCTAGTGAAAATAAAAATGCAAAACATGGATCTGTAACGTGCCCTCCTGGCAGTTACAATTACTAGTCTGTCCTAGACCCACCAGAGTACCTTTGACCACTGTCCTCTGCAGTGTGAACTCTACCCGGCTCGCCTCCTCTGAGGCCTTCTAAGGTTTCTGGCCACAATCTCTTGTATCTATAGCTTAATAACCGGTAGCGCGCTCAAGAACAGCCACGTGTAATCTTAAAAGCCTTTATTATACCTACTCACATAATGCCCTGACTGATGCCCTGACTTGTTGGTTCCTGAGTGAACACCTGGTCAGAAGACCCACGTGTTCACTACCAAATTCCTTACCTCTTTTGGCTATCCATCTTGGCTTGGCCACCCAGGCTAGGGAGCCAGGGTAAAGAGCGCCAGGTTAAAGAGAGCAACTGCTGCCTGCAGTGGGCTTACATAGGGCCTGTGAGGTCACACACACAGCCAATCAGCGAGAGAGTCACCCATTACGAAGCTATCTCAATATGGCCAGGATCCCACCTACAAGGCAGTCCTAATATCCACAGAAATTACTTCCGGACCACTCAATCTCCCGATTTGCTGTGGCACCCATTTAAAGGCCTCTTACATGGATCTGCAAATCTAACCACAGAGTATCCATGGATCCCAAGTTAAAAACTATAATTTGCAGTTATCTCCTGCCTCAAAGTTTTTGAGCCTCAAAAAAGGCCTCAAAGCTTCTGTCCTCATTAACTAGTTTAGGCTCCTACAGTAGTTTGTTCTTCATTCTCAAAAAAGGACTATTACATCAGAGAGGTAATAGTGTAACACAAGTGAATTGGACTTAAGTGAGAGAGGGCTGAGCATGGTCACTTTCTCCTAGAGTCATTTGGGTCAGTGGCCAGATACAGATCAGGACAACCAGCGGTGGATTCCAGATGTGATGGAAGACCTGCAGGTTTTTAATAGGTCTTTAGTTTGGTTGAGGCAACACCATTTAGTGCTTAACAGAAACACCAAGAGGAAGGGGTCACCAATTCTCATGGCAGGACAGTGAAGGAGGGAAGAGGAAAATAGAAGGAAAGAGGGAAGAGGAAAATGGAAGGAGAGAGAGAGGAAGAGGAGGGAAGAAGCAAGGGGAAAAGATGCTCACAGCTTATATTTCCAAAACGCTTTGTGATTTATGGAACACTTTTCTCTGGTGATTCATCTAGGTGACCCATCCTAAACAGGTGTCACTTGGACACAGTTCTCTCCCGGCTCCAAGTCTGGGGCTCCAACCTCTATCCCACGCTGCCTCTCCAGGTTTAATAATTGAGAAATACCATTTGCAGACATTAAAGAAAAAGTTTAGAAATTCTTTATGATTAGTGACTTTGCATTAAACTGAGATCTGAGGAAATGAAACTGTCCACCATATATTAGGGTGACCTAAAGGAAAGAGTAGCCAAAAGTTAGAATTCTTCCAGGCAACATCCAAGAATATGTGGAGGGAGGGCCCCCCACTACCTGGCCCACTCAGGGTAGATTGCTCTTCATTTATATTGATGAAATCAAAGCAGGATTTAGAAAGAGCATCCCTAACTACGTACTACCAAAGGGAGCCCACAGAACAAGGGCCAGAAGGAAAAGCAGACCTCGCATATCTGTGATTTATGGGACACTTTGGGACAAAGAAAAGAAAACTATTACCTTATTATAGTAAGAGACCCATTAAGAGTCCTCCTTTCTTAATTTCTCCTTCCTAAATCTTAAAAGAGTCAAAAGGCAAAAGGACTCAACTTAAAGGAGATCTCTCCCTACTTAGCTACCTCTCCCCAGGTGCCCATTGTCCTCTTACAGTCCTACTGAGACTAGACAAACTTACCTTCCTCAGGTAATACGAAACAACAATTGGGTCGTTACCCAAGTTTGTTTACCCTGTAAACATTTCTAGGTAAACCTGCTTTTTCCCCTTTAAAAAATGGCAAGTAGCTAATCAGGTAATGAAACCAGGTGAAGGGTGACTTTGTTGACTGCTTCATGATAGCAGGCAAGCTAATCCCTCAGATTTTACCTTCTCTACAAGGGAGTATATGTTCAGCACATTCCAAAAGTTTAAGTGTAGTCATTTTAAGCCAGCGCTTAAAACTTCACTAAGACTTCTGGGACAGCCTGCATTTTTTTTTGCAGGCACCTTCTGTGAAGAAACCCCAAGGGCTCATACTACAATCATACAAACGGCAACAATTTAAGAGAAAAGTAAAAGTCCCCTTCAGGCAATTCTGAAACAATTGTAGATATCTGGGAGCACAGCAGGGCTCTTTGTCAGAGTTTTTCAAATCTCACAATCTAGGCAAATATCTGCCATTCATTACCTGTGTGATCTTAATCAAGTCATTTAACCAGGCCTCAATTTTCTGCTAGGACTATCTAGCCTTTCTCCTAGTTCTCAATCTCTGCTCCTTTGTACCTCCGTGAGTTATATTGCCCTGGAAACAAATCCTAGAAGTAAACTGGTGAAAAGAAAAATCATGTGTCCTGCCTAATTATCACTGAAGAGGGCTCATATTTCTAGATTTCCCAAAATAAATGTCTAAAAACAGCATTTATCCTGAATTTTGGCCAATAGAACTTACAAGGTGATATAAACAAGAATCTGGTGGTGGGAACAATCAATTAAGACTAGTTAAATTAAAAATGAATACTAATCCAACTTTACCAAAAAATGGGAAATTAGTCCTAAAGAAGATTCAGGATTAATTCTGGTCCTGGAGCAAAAGGCATTATCCCAAGATTCTGAGTAACTGCACTAAACCCATCAAGCCTCAGTTTTCTCATCTGTCACAGCACTTATATGATGGGGTTATTGAAGGAAATCAATTAAGATGACCCTTTGCAAAATTTGAAAGTTACTTAATTTCTCTGACAGGGATCATATCTGAATGAACTACCCATCTTACTGTGCTGCTGTGGATAAAGCACTTTTTAAGCTTCTATCTAGTCTGAGGTCAAGTTTGGGTCTTCTTCCTGGAGAGCCACGAGTCCCCTCCAAAAGGAATAAAACTGCCTTCTGCTTCTCCTCTGTCCTCTGTAACTGGTCCTAGTGCTGCAATGTCTCAAAAGTCAAAAAGTCCTGTGCATTTGTCAGAGCAAAGCAGCAAGGAAAGGCAACTAAAAATGTGCCATAGGGAATAATGGCCCACCACATGGAAGTTGACTAGATGACTAATGTCTTTTCAGTCTCTAAGCTTCATGATAGTCATGGCTGAGTTCACCTAATGCAGCTGTTTTGCTGCTCACATTCCCTCCCCCTGCATTCAAAGGCTGATAATGTAACACTCTGCAGCTGGTCAAATGAAAACATGCAAGTAATAGGAACCCATCCCTTCTGGCTGGTGAATTCAGGCTTAACCTTCACATTCTGTCTTTACCTTGTCAGACACCTAAGATTCTGGAGGATTTTAGGAATTTAGACATTTTAAAAATGAAGGGGACTAACAACAGTCATGGGAGCATCCATGGCCCTTCAATTTATGAGGGGAAAAAAACACATGAATTTAATGTTTAAGAAGAATCACTGTTAACTCTTAAGAAAATGCACTAATGTGCTGAGTGAAATGAGCAGAACCAGAAGATCACTATACACTTCAACAACAATACTGTATGAGGATGTATTCTGATGGAAGTGGTTATCTTCAACATAAAGAAGATCCAACTCACTTCCAGTTGATCAATGATGGACAGAGGTAGCTACACCCAGAGAAGGAACACTAGGAAGTGAATGTAAACTGTTAGCACTACTGTCTAACAACCCAGGTTACTTATACCTTCGGAATCCAATTCTTAATGTTCAACAAGAAAATTGGATTTACACACATATATTGTATCTAGTTTATATTGTAACACATGTAAAAGGTATGGGATTGCCTGTCATCGGGGGAAGGGAGTAAAGGGAGGGAGGGGATAATCTGGAAAAATGAATACAAGGGATAATGTTATAAAAAAAATTATTACTCATGCATATATACTATCAAAAATTTTATAATAAAAGAAAAAAAGAAAAAAAGAAAGAAAAAGAAAAAGAAAATGCACTAATGAGCTGATCAATCAAGAATTTATTAAGCATCTATGTGCTTAAGACCCAGGACAGCCAAGCCAATCTTAGCTAAAACAGCAAGGCTGCTGAGGAGTAGAGAGGAGGTGGCAGAGGCCAACCAAGTGAAACAATAGCAGCATCCTGTCCATCATCTCCCCTTAGACCCTGACAAGTCTGGGAAGCAGCAACGCTTTTAGTCTGCAGCCATCATCCTGGAAGCAGCCCCCTCCGGAGATGCATCCTACCCCCTCCAAGAGCTACAATCACAGCTACTGAAAACTCTGAAAGAAAAGTTCTGGTCACTGAAGTTCTGGGTGCTGTCAGATGGCTCAACATCAGGACAGCATGACCATGTCTAAGGACCATGAGACTTTTCCATCTGATTTGCAGTAGAAACCTTTCCATGAGTACTGACTCTCCCCTTAGAATGTGACCCTTTTACTCAAGCTCTCTTTTGTTGCTTTGAGAGGACTAGGATCCCCAACTGGAAAGTCTGGAAGGTTATGTGCCAAGGATGAACTTTGGATGGGTAGATTTCAGGGTGATGAATTTAATGCACTTATTAGGTAGCTACTATGTGCCAATCAATCATTGTCCTAGGCCCTGGAGTTACAAAAGACTAAAATAAATTAGTCCTTACTCTCTAGAAGCTTACATTCTATGAGGGGAAATTTGTAAATATATACAAAATAATTACAAAACAATTATTTGAGGAAAGTCACTAGTAGCTAGGGAGTCTGGGAGAACGTTGTGTATAATTTTTTGTGAGTTTTGCAGGAATCTAAGGATTCTAGCATACAAGTAGGGAAGAAAATATAGTAGAGCGCCAGGGCAATGGCCTGGAGATGGGGAAATTATTATCTTACATGAGAAACGGCAAAAAGAACAAAACAATTCTATAAGATAGTATACCAAATCTTATGGTGGGCTTTATTTTCTGAAGTATCTCCATTATTCCTTAACAGATATCACATTTTCCTTATATTACAACAATCCTGTGAACTAGGCTACCATGAGTTTTATCATTTCTCCTTTTCTAAATCAGGAAATTAAGGCTCTTCAGAAGTTGCACATGGTCACTGGTAAATAGCTGAGATTTACATTTGCAGCTTTACATTTACAACATCCACAAATTGTTGCATCACATCATTGAAATGCCTATGAAGTGCAAAGTCAAACGCAGCTGACATAAAAACAAAAGATATCACTAAAAATGTATTTTAAAAGCAATGCTAATATAACTTATAGAAGTGCCAAATTGACTCATTTATTGAGTGACCTGCAAATTTTTAAAACAAGGTTTGTTCAAGTTTTCATTTTCATAGAAGACAAAGTCCAGCATCAGTCCCAGAGGTGGTGTTTAATATTTCTTCATTTAAATAGGCAACACTCTTTTACAGTTAATTGACTGCCATAAAATATTGGTCCCAAAAGCCACAAGCTTTCTTAAAGATTACAAAAGTGGAAAAAAATCTCTAAGGAATTCTGCATTTGCTCATTACTTACTGTACTTCCATAAGGAAAAAGACGCTTGTGTTCCAGATATCATCCCCAATTCTGTAAGTTCATTTCACTAGATATATATTTTTTTTAATTTTTTAATTTATATTTTCTATAAAGAATTAAAATTAAATACCATCCAGGCCACTTCTATCTGAACAAGAATCAAAAACAAATACAAAAACCATAAGCAAATTCCCTACTGGAGCTCACGGCTGACAACTCTGCTCTGGAAAATATTATTTCAGATGGCTTCTTCCATACCTATTTTAAGCCCTACTAATTATTATTAGGAAGGAAGGAAAGTAAACATTTCAAATAAAAACTATGATTATTTGTTCAAAATTTTAGATTTTTAGTTGTGTCCAACTCCTGGTGACCCATTTGCGGTTTTCTTGGCAAAGATAGTAAAGTGCTTTGCCATTTTCTTCAACAGATCATTTTGCAGAAGAAGGAAAGTGAGGCAAACAAGATTAAATGGCTTGCCCCAGATCACATGGCTAATAAGTGTCTAAAGCTATATTGGAGCTCAAATCTTCCAAGCCTGGCAATTCATCCACTGTGCTACCCAGCTGCCCCCAATTTTTTTTAATTTAATCTGTTTCTAAACAGACAATTTAATTATTAAACAAACTCGAATAATGAAATAAAATACCCTTTTGATTTAGCTTTCTCTATTTACATTGTATTTTTAAATTGAGTTAAAAATCTTAGCCAATATTTCAACTACACTGGAAAGAATAACATAGTTATATTGATCAAAACGGGGGAAGGGGGCCTCTCTTCTTTGGGGAGAGGTTTGCAGCTATATAACTATCCTTCTGTTATCTAAAAACAGTTCCACCGCCCCCTAACCCCTCTACCACAGTACCACTGAGTAGCTAGGAAGAAATCAAAGAGTAACTGGTTTCTCTAAACTGAGATCACTGAGATTGAGTAATCTTAACAAACAGCAACTTAATCAGACAGGATGTGAAGCTTTTCTGGCTGCCCCCATCCTAAATTGTACATGTAGAGAGAACCTCTAAGCTCTCACAATTGGAGTGGAATATTCATTCGTGCATAAATCTTTCTATAGAGATCTTGGAGAGAAGCTAAGTGGTTCCCTTCCCCAAATGGTAATGACAACTACACTCTGTCAAATAAACACAAGAGCAGGAAATAGTAAAGAGTCACTTTTAAAAGGGGAAGAGAGGCCTTGTCTGTTAACAAAATTACCAATGTGGAAGTTGTACATTTTCATGTTGACTGGTTTTAAATAAAGGTTGTCTTTAGTGAAAAACTACTCTCGTGGGGAAAGATGTTTAGAGAAATTTGACAACTTAGAGTTGCTTTAAGAAAAGTTGAAATTCTTGCTGGGGTGGGAGGTCTAGGCTATGCTGTTCCTTGGGGAAGCTGAGGCTGATCTCTCTCTGAACCGACCTCTGGAGACGAGGCTGATCTAGTGTCCAAACCAGGTCTGGCACCAATATAGTGAGCTCAGATAAACCCTGCCTGCAAGTCCCAGGCATCGTCCAGAAATTTGTACAAGAAGATAAACTACGATTTTCTTCAGTATGTTGTTTCTATCATTTATAGATGTTTGTTTAACGATACTTTAAATTATCAGCCTACTACTACCTCTTGCTAGATTATATAGCATTGGTTTTAATAGAGCATGTGGAATTAACATCAAAAGGGAAAACATGAAGTGCAGAGGATCCATTTCCATGATGTAATGGAAATAAAAACATAAACCCACAGGGTTTGAGGTCGGAGGATCTGGACGTGAAGACTGGTGGAAATGGAGGATGTGTTGTGTAAAACTCACAGCAACCTCTCAGATAATGATGGTGATGGCGATGATGGTGGTGGTCACCACTGTGGGAGTGGGGAATTGTAAATATGTGCTGACTCCGGACAAGTCTCCCCTGCAATGACTCAGAGGGTTCCACAGCCTCCTTCAGGTCCACATCTTATTGATTCCTCTGTTCTGTAAACCAGAACACATCTTAGCTCCAAAGCCCTCATAAAGAGGGACAGGCATCAAGCTCTGGACCTTTCGGACATGGTGCTTCCTGACCGTAACCAACAGGACTGCATGGACACATCCCGAGTGGCTTTTCTGAGAGCAAATTTTAAAATGAAGGGAACCCCCCCAACTGATTTATTAGTAATGATGGGGGGGGGGAGTTTCTGTTCTGTTTTGCTGGGTTTCATTTCTCTTTTTCCATTTCCATTTCTAGGAGGAAGCTGCTGAGTTCAGCTTCGTACTTGAAGGCCACTTTGATGAATCAAAGAATAGCCTATACTTTAAAAAGAATGAACAATAATCCCAACAAGCATTTACTCGGCCTCTATGCGAAGATCTGGGGAGGTTTCCCATCTATTAATCAGGAGATCTCCTATGACTCAACACTCCAAAGGACCACACACATACACACACCAGGTACACTGTAAAGCAGAACACAACAGTGACTTTAGGCAAGTAATTTAACTCTCTGTGTTTCAGTTTCTTCATCTGTAAAATCGGGGGTTTAGTCTAAATACCCCAACTCCCCAAGTCTCTTTTCAACTCCCTTTCTATCCAATGAACTAAGACCAAAGTACCAAGAACACAACCAAGAGATGCTTCTGATTCTTGGAGGGAAGAAGAGGTGAAAGTAGAAGGGAGAACAGAGATGGGTCCTTCAGTGTCCTCCCACACATAATCTAGAGTCCCACAAAAAATAGAACAGTATGGATGGCACAGCAGATAGACTGCTGATCTTGAGTCAGGAAGATGGGCAAAGGCAGTTTGCTGTGTGATTTGGTTTCCTTGTCTCTGAAAGACGGGGTGGGGAGATTGTACTGAATGACCTCTACGTTGCCTTCCAGTTCTACACTGATGATCTTCTCCTTGGGTACCTATCATAGTACCCAAAGCTTTTCATTTAAAAAAAAAAAAAAAAAACTCTTGGGTTTTGTGCACTTGTTATTTCATGTTTAATGACAATAGTTCTGATATATTCTCTCCTCTCATGCTACTGCTTAGAAATGCTTCAAATGAAAGTTTCTTTTAGCCCCTTTAATTACTTTTCGAGGGACAGATCCTAGTAGTGATTAAATTGCTCTTTAATTGTCAATTACTTGTTCATAGCTTTAAAACTCTTTACAAATAGGATGTAGGGATCTAGACAAATGGATATTAGGATAGTTAGAACATAGGATTTGGGGATCAGGAAAACCAGAGTTCTAATCTTGCCTCAGATCCTTACTAGCCCTGTGATTATAGGCAAGTCACTTGCCTTTGTTCAGTATTGCTTTCCTCATCTGTAAAAACAGTAGAGTTCTTGTAAGAATCAAATAAGAGATGCACATAGAATGCATCACAAGCCTCAAAGTACCACATAAATCTGGCTCTTTTAAGTCTGGGGTGATCCTTTAGTATCCCAGAGTGCCCAGATTTTATACCCAACAAGTAGTTTAACAATTCAATAGTCCCCAGGCTATAATGAGTTGTATCTAATCTAAAGGGGAAATCCCAGCTTCCATAAAGCCTTCTATAGCTTCAAGAAGGGGAAGGGCTAGGAGATCAAGAGGGAAAGCATCAAAATGGGAACCAGGTGATCATAAAGGGCAAGGGTTAAGGAGAGCTGTGCAGGTGAGCTATGAGGAAGGCACCCAGGTGAGAAGCAAGGGACACTAAAGCCAACTTCTTCCTCACAGTAGCTTTTATTCAAGTCAGGCTTTATTCAAGGATTTGCTAAAAGGAAAAAATAAAGAGACTTAGAAATTTGTAGTGGTGAGAAAGCTCTGGATCTGAAGTCAGGGGTCCTGGCTTCCAATTGCTGGGTAGTCATTTCTATACCTCTAGACCTCAGATTCCCACCTCGAAGGTGCCTCCAGGATTAAATGCTCTGGTTTTCTACAAGTGAATGGTGGGTCATAAGGCAGAATTCACCCACCCAGCCCCCTTACCAGCTGTTACTGACCTGTAACACAGACACCTTCAAAGTTCTTAGAGGGGTTTTATTGCTAGTGACTATGGAAAAACCGACCCAGGATAAAAATAACAAAATAAGGGAAGTTACAATCTCAAGAAGTCTCGCAGTGGAAAGACAGTGCCCGATACCACAAGAAGAGGCTGGTTGAAAACTATCTTTATGTGTTATTGGCGGGGAAGGAGGGAGAAATATATTATTAAGTGGGAACAAATAAAGTAAAACTTTCCTGGAGCTATTTTTCCCTCCTGCCTTCTGAATAGTCTTCTCTCTAATCCCAGGGGCCAGAAGCTGGCCACTCCTCCCTACTCTCACCTTCTTTTGAATTTTCTATTATGCTCCAGGTAAGGAATCTGGGTAAAGTTCACTTGCTGCTCCGAGATGGAATCAGACTCCCAGCTCCACTTTTCAATCAGTTTCTAAGGAAGAAAACAGATACCCCGCTTCATCCTGAACCAATGAGGTTTTCAGGTCTCATCTTCCCATTCTTTCTTCTCTCTAGCATCCAGGCAGATATCTCAGACCCTCAGGGAAAGTCTGTCTCTCCATCTCATCAAGGGGGCACTTAAGTGAGGTTTACCCAGGCTCCTTATCACCTTTCTTCTTCCTTATCACAGAGAAAGCATCCGATCTTGCTGCCCCTTCATAGTACCTGCTTCTTTAGGTTATATCTGGTCCATGTATTCTCTCTCTCTCCCTCTCTATTATCTCCTTCCCATCTTCATATAAACAGGTGGTCTTGGTTCTTTGGGAAGAAAAGAAAAGCTTTCCCTTAATTAACCCTTCTTCTGTTCCAACCTCTGAACTCTTCCAGAAAAAGCAGTCCACATTCTCTACCTTCACTTCCTTACTTTCTCCATAGCCCGTCGCCACTTGGCTTGAAGCCATTCTAGTGAAAACCTTCTTTAACATATCAATCAGAGCAATTTGGAGCTACGCCCAAAGGGCCATCAAACTATGCATACCCTTTAATTCAGCAGGGTCTCCCTTGGATCTGTATCCCTAAGAGATCATTAAAAAGGGGGAAAGACCCACTAGCACAAAAATGATTAGCGGCATCTTTCTAGAGGCAAAGAATTGCAAATTAAAGGAATGTTCATCTACTGGGAAATGGTTGGACAAGTTATAGTATATGAAAATAACAGAAAGCTATTATGCTATAATGATAAGCAGGATGATTTCAGAAAATCTGGCAAGACTTACATCAACTGATGCTGAGTGAAGGGAACAGAACAGAACTTATGCACACTAACAGCCAGACTATGCATGATCAACTCTAATAGACTTCTCAGAGACACAATGATCCAAAACAATTCCCAAAGACTTGGGATGGAGAAAGAACTAGGAAGTCTGAATGCAGATAGAAGCATACTATTTTCACTTTTTTTTTCCTCATAGTTTTTCCCTTTTGCTCTGATTTTTCTATCACAACAAGACTAATAAGGAAATATATTTAACATGATTGTATTGCTTGCTGTTTTGTGGGGAGAGGGGAGGGAAGGGAGAAGGAAAAAAATTTAGAACATAAAATCTTACAAAAATGAATGTTGAAAACTATCTTTATGTGTTATTGGCGGGGAAGGAGGGAGAAATATATTATTAAGTGGGAACAAATAAAGTAAAATATCACTAATTGTCACCTAATCACCCAAATAAGTGGGCTCTTTTTCAGTCTTTATCCTCCTAGCCCTTTCCTTACTTTTTGTCACAAAGTAACAACTACCCATACCTGAATGTTCTTTCTTCCTTTGGTTCTTCTGCTTCCCTAATACCTATTACTACCATCTTCAGGACTCGTCGGTAACCAAATCCCTTCTTCAAGTAGGGGGTATGTTTTTGAGACCCTCATCAATCTTCATTCTCTCCCCTGGCAATCTCAGTCATTCCAAAGGCTCAGTGCCTCTATGCAGAGAACCCAAATGTCTATCTCTAATTCTCACATCCCTCCTAAGCTCCAGACCCAGAGGCCAAGATCTTCAGAGGTCAAACACTGAATCATAGCTTGAAAGCTTCAAGAGGCTTTCAAGTCCACTGCTCTAATTTTTGCAGAGAAGGAAACCAGTGCCCATGACAGAAAATTTCTACATAAGTGCACCATCGCACTTTAACCCAGTGTCAGAAAATAGACTAATCACATTTCCCTGAAATCTCTGAATAACTCATTAACTTGCTATCTTTCTGACTTACTTATTTTCTTCTGTGACAGAGTAAATAAGTAGGTACCCCCCAATACTGTCCTGGGTCCTTGTCACTCCATGGAACTGTGGTCCTCAAGATATAAAAGTCCCCTGCCCCCAATTATGAGGGCTTTGCTCTAATATTGATAAGGGCTCCTTAGGAGATCATGAATTTAGAGAAGAGATCCAAATATTTCTAATCCAGTCCTCTTATTTGACAATTGAAGAAACCGAAGTCAAGAAGATTTATGGGGAAAACTTGAACTCAGGTCCACTGCCCTTTCTACTATTAAGAGTGTCAGAGAGGAGTAATTTTACCCTTTTATAAACCCACTTCCCAGAAACCTCTAGATCTAAACTGAGAATACTCTCCTCCACTGAGTCCTGCCCCCCAGATGTACATAGTCGAAATAACTCACATTCCTCAGGCATGAAAAGGCCCCCATTTTTTCCCTCTTGAGGAAAGGACTATGCATTTCTTAACTTGAGCCTTGCTCAAGTTAGGAACTCCTCCACAAACCCACCTCTCCAGTCTGAATGCTGCAGCTCCTTGCGGGACCCAGGAATTCCTTACTGTACATGGGAAGCCCTCCCTCCTGAGAATCAAGTCTGACTCTGCAAAACTACACTTGTATTTCTCCAGTCTCTGGTCCCCTTTTACAGGTCAGGTCCCAGAAGGGCACCACAGGCTTAGTACAAACTCAACACGCATCATCAATCCCACAGTGGTCAATAGACTACAGAGCAAAGGATTCTCGGTCTAAAGGTGGAGTGACCAATGTCTGCTCACCATCTCCATCTGCAATCTTGATGGGAAGAATAAGAAGCTCCAGAATTGAGGACAGGCTTGCAAAAATTATAAGCAAATATTTTGCAAAGATTGGAGTCAGGAAAGAAGAAAAGCTAAGGTGAAATGGTAGGGATTTATTTGATTGTTTTGTTTAAATAGGAAGGCAAATTTCACAACTCTATTCCCTCACCATAATTAGTGTTTTGGATCCTTTAAGCATAAATTTTCTTTCCAATGTAAAATTGGTATCACTTTCACTCATGCTGCATTTTAAGGAGAAGACAGAGATAAGATATATAATCTTGCTTATATTATCTATTATATAGGTTATTATAATATATAATTATATACCTTCTTACATAACCCATCTCTAAATTCCAATCCAACCCTACTGAAGTCAGATGCCATCAAACAAGCTCATCTTAAAATCATAAGGATTCATTGGGTGGAGGGGAAGAGGGCAAAAAAGATTACAATTCCCACAGCCTCATGTGGAGGCCAGAAAGAGACTTAAACCTCCAGGAAGCATGTGTAATTTCCGCTTCAAATACATCAACTACAATTCACTTTCCAAGAAACAGACCAGCTTTCAGCCAGCTGCTATTCATTCGGCTTTACAGGTTCCATCTCATCTTCTTACATATGACTTTTACAAACTCATTACTTACAATTATCAATCCAGAAAAAGAAAACCCCCCAAACAATCTCCCAACCTTTTCCCTCTCACCTCTCTCATCTTTAACATTTACCATGATTGGCAGGAAATATATAAAGGCTACTTTCAGAAGCCTGGAATGCTTCCATTGGGTATCCACAATTTGCAGTCTTGATGCTTTCTTTCTAAAGCTCTTCAAATACAAAAAATGGGGCAACTTCTGACCATTCTAATCCTCCTTCATAAGGAAAGGTCCTGGGCCACTGTGTGACACATTTAGCACTTTAATACTAAAGTCACAACGCGATCAATCCCAGAATGAAACTGTGAATAGTAAGCAAAATATTCCCCTCAGAAGCAAAAAACTTTCTGATATAAAATAAACCACTTCTTTCAGAAAGCCAAATGGAATCTCTGGGAGGAGTAAAATTGCTTACTCATAAAGGTAAAAATGAATTTATCCACTCGGTGGTATGTTCAATAAATTGCCAGGAATGTAAACAGAACTTTTTTGAAGAGAGCTTTGGATGCTTTGAAAATATCAGCAGATAGATAAGTAACTAAAATGCAATAAATACTTTTTGAACCAGAGTTCCCATGGCACATTCCTTAAAAAGCTCCCCTAAAAAAACTGAAAGATCCCATATGTGCAAATAATAATAGCAGTTTTTGGGTGAGGCAACAAAAAGTAGAAATAAAGTAGATGCCGAGTGACTTAAGATTGGATAAAAGATATTAAGTGATCGGAGTGAATTAATAAGCTCTTAAGCAAACCGGGAAACATGAAAAGATTTGTGTGAACTGATACAGACTGAAGTAAATGTTGTAATGAAATGATGTAAAAATTGCTGAGAAAAAACGTTCCTCCCTTTGCTGGAAGGAACTAGGCAAACTAATTTTATGAAGAAATGCATATACTATCAGACATCAATGATGTGACTGATTTTCATTTTTCTCTTTCTTTTTAAATATGTTTTACAAGGGATGACTCGATGGTTAGGGGAAGAGAGAGGAAGATACTCAGGAATTAAGGTAATAATATAAACAAATGAGAAAGAATTGAATAGAAATGAGAAAGAAATTTTAAAAATAAAAACCCATACAGGTTATTCATATTTATAATATTATCAGAGTAAATAGAGAAAGGTTAATTTTAATCTGCCTCTACTGATTCGAATAATGGGCAAATGAAAGAAGTTGAAACTGAAAGGAGCTGTTTCAGAATATGGCATCTGCCACAAAGATTCGGAATAAACTGAATAATACCAATGAAATCCGTGGTACCTAGGTGGGCTTCGACAAGAGAGAGCCTGAATAACTATCTGGAAGCCAAGCTACTCCAGGAGGCAAGCAGGGAGGAGCGCTGATAAGGGAACCTTTGCATGTGATTAGGTCTCTCTTTTTAAGTGGATTTTTATTACAACCCACCCAAGGTTGAATTTTTAGCTGCATTCTTTGCACTAAGACCACTGTAACTCCAAAGTTACTGTATCCCATCAGAAAGCCTAGTTATGAATCCCCAAGTTATATTTCTCCTTTTGTACCTCACCAATTCACTGACTCTTTCTCTTTAAGGTGAATCTGCTTGCCAAGCACCACAATGGGCAGCACCTTAGGACCCTAACTCTGGGTTAGCCTACCAGTCAATGGCAAAATCCTCTTGCCCCAAACTCCTTTGGTAAGAGGTTAGCCCAACTTTAAGCAATCAAGGGTTCTTTAGAAACTTGCTACATCTTAAGGGCATCTTCCCCCTGGCTGATTGTGAGTTCCACTAGGGAGGGACCTTGGCTCTTACCTCAGTTAACTGCTAAAGCCCCTCATGGATTCAGCCTGAAAAATCCTTGCTTCCGGATCTGAAGGTGGTTTCTAAGCCCACAAATTCTTTTGAAATAACCTATGACGTGGCCGAGATCTGATATAATTTGGGGATCCATAACCCCTCTCCCTCACATTTGACGGCCTATCCTGATCCAACGGGATCCAGAACCGTGGTTCTTTCTGATGAGATCCTCGGTAACTGAGTGCTGTTGGTAGAGAGGGACTGGAGCATGAGTGGGCAGGGAAGGGCATTCATGGTCCCTCTCGGTGGGGGTCCTCCTCTAGGATGGCCCCCCCTTGCTGTGTCCAGCCAAGAAATCCCAGTCATATCAAACCCCTGAAGCTAGATTTCCCTATAAATCTGTCCATGGCTCAGTCATCTTTGCTGAATCCCTTTTTAGCCCACCACCTCACTCTGTCTGGTAGAGTCTTTCTCCTTCCCCCTCCCTCAGGCCACAGGGTATCTCCCCCTCCTTCATCCCCCCACTAGGCCATGGGGTATCTCTTCTCTCATCTCCCAGCACACCTTATGCTATCTTTCCCCTTCTTACAGCTAACTCTTTGGGGGTGCAGCCAGCTGAGAGCATACTCCAACCTCATAGGATATTCTTTTTCTGCTGGCTAATTATGAGTAGAGAACTTGTCTTTTCCATCATTAATTATTAAAAGCCCTTTCCCTGCTCTGTGCTCTCCCAACACTCCTAGTGTTTATCATACCTCTTCTTTTTGCCTGTAATCTCGCTCCTCAATAAACCCACCTTTTGCCAAAAAGAATGGTCACTGTGAATTCTTCTCATGACCGAACCCCAACATTTGGGGCTTACACCAATCTCTTCATTCGGGGCTCTCCTCATTCACATCATTTGGTACATCATTTCCACCGTACTTCAGTTGCTACATCCAATGGAGTGGTATTAAAACTGCTCAAAAACAACATAATAGATTCTCTCACTTGACAAAGAAGAGCCCCTATTTTAGCTGTAAGTTGGGAGTTTACTGCTTGGATTTCACTTTCCTGGATGAAAAAACCTACCAGTCAATCAATAATTTTACTAAACCATTACGTCCCAGGCATCTATGTGTAAAGAAGATACAAAAGCAAAATATGGAGGAATTTGAGATGGGACAGAAGTGGAGACAGGAAGAAGGAGGGGGTGGGGGTGGGAATACCCTAGTCTCTAGAGGCAAATGAAGGCCATTCTTGATGTGAAATAAATTTCACTGGTCAAATCATGTTCATATAATATGACAATATGCTTAGATATTTTTACTCCTTATCCCCAATCTATATCTTGAGGAATGCTAAAGTCGTACTCATTGGTAATTTAATTAGAGGGGAAGAGTGGATGGCTAACTAGCAATCACTGAATGATGGAGCCAATTTTTTTTTAATCCTACCATTAAGAGTCAGAGACTTACTTAAACATCAGAACACTGGCAGGATACTTCCTTTTCCTGTTTGGTCCCTGGACACTACTTTCTTGCCCTGAAGCTTGTCTAATGGCTAAAACCAGTAAGTGGGGCTGGGACTGAGAACAGAAGGATCTGTATAAACCACCTTTTCCGGGCCAAGCAACAATGGTTGGATGGTTTCTTTGGAATGTCATATTCATCTTAACAATTAAATACCAATACAGCTTTGAATTTAAAGGGTCATCTCCCCAGGAACTCCAGAGGAGATCTGATTAGCAATCATCTTAATATCAACGGAAAAAGGAGAGCAGTGGGAATGAAGGTCAGGCAAATTACTCAGCTCAAGGCATTGTCCAGTTAAACACTATACATAGGAAAGAATTCCAACTCCTCCTGACTTTGATTATTGTCATTAAATCAACGAAAACAAACATTTCTTTTCCCTAGTATAAAATATGGCCAAAAAAGTGGCTGGGAAAAAAATGAGGGGTCAAGACTCAAGACCGGATACCAGCTAATGTCCAGGATTAGGAGGGGAAGAGGAAAGAGAAGGAATTAATAAACTCTTGATCATATTTGAATCTCACATCGAGTCACACTCGGGAAATGTTTTTGTGTCATAGCATCAGTGGCTCAAATATCTCTCTGTAAAACACTCACAAAAATCTGAGAACATCGAAGGTTCTAACAATGTAAATCTGCATCTGCAGAGAAACTCCTTCTACAGGATGGAAACGGTGATGATACATGGAAATCCAGTCTTCCCTTTCTGAAGATTTACCACCTTGAAATGCCAGGTTTGCTTTGAGGACTTTGCTCCTGAGAAGTTTTTTCTGAGCCATTTTCCCCCATTCCCCCCAAACCATGCTAGACTCCCCCTTTCCAAAACAACCTTATTTTTGTATATATTACATATATGTTTATATTGCATAAAAATATACAAAGCATACACGTGTCCTCTCCAGTCTGTCAGAATGGAAGCTCCGGAGAACAATTTCTTTTGTTTCTCTATTCTGGGCACCTTTCACAATGCCCTCTGTATCATATTCGCCCAATCAGGCCCCACAACAAGAGCTCAATAAATGCTTATGGATCGATTCCTCTAGTGAATGTGCAAAGCCTTCCATAAATTCCCTCACCACAAACACTTCTAAAATTTTAATGGTTTCTGAATGCATCTAGAATAAAATAAAAACTTCCCAATCAGTCATTTAAAATCTTACGCAATGTCTCCGCTCGTCTTTCCAGTCTTATTTCGAATTACTCCCATTGGCTCAGCCTGCAGATGTAGTCACAATGGCCTGCTGACTGTTCCCGGCCCTTGACATTCCATCTTCTATGGCCAAGCTTTTGCATAAACAATGGCCCATGTCTAAATATTCTCCTTCCTCACTTTGACCTCTGGGAATCCTCCTTCTTCAAAGCAAGCAACACAGATGCCTTAGACAAGAAGCCTCCCTGATCCCACCAGTCAGCCAATAAACACTTATTGAAAGCTAGGAGTCACAACCCTCTCCCCTTTTTGAAAATGCTCTGGATTTCTTTGTGTGTACTTTGTCCTTGTGTATATGCTATTTTTCTCCCAATGGAATATAAGGTTCTGGAGATCAGGGACTTTTATTTCTGCACCCCCAGCACTTAAGCAGATCAGCTACATTTTGCTCTACTCTCCACACCAGGGCCTCCACTCTGGCCAATTCGTTCTTAAATCTCAGGGTGGTTAAAGTGCTGGGATCTGCGGCCGGGGATAGTGAGCACAGATTTGAATCTGAGTCCTGTCTCTGTGACTTTATTTAAGTTAGGTGATTCCTCATAAAATGATGTTGAACTTTTGAGGTCCTTTCTCTTCCAGGACCTACGATCCAAAGACTTTGATATGGAAAAGTCAGAGAGAGCTGGACACTTAACCATTTAACAAACATCAATTAAGTACCAACTGTATGCAAAGTATTATTCCAGGCAGGTGATCCACAAAGACGGAAGCCAAGTCATGCCCTGTCCTGGGGAAGCTTACTGAGGCAGAGAAGAGGAAGGATGGGGGCTAGTGGGAGGGAGGGCAGCCTGGGCGTACGGTACAAAAGCAGTAACTGCCTAGTCTGGCTGTAGGGCAGGGTATGTGAAAGAGAATCCTATGAACTGTAACTAGAAGAAAGAGGTTAGAGGCAGGGGCTAAGGATCCTACAGGCAATAGAAGTCTTTGAACAAGGAAGCAGCATGGTCAGTTTAATGCCTTAGAAATCTGTGTGGTGGAAAGAAAAATGGAAGAATGATCTCATTCTTTGATTCTCTACAAAACTCACATAGAACTTGGAATATAGTAACATAAATCTGCTTCTGTTCCCTGGTTATTTTTTCTCTTTCTTTTTTGGCCAAAACAAAACATACAGTAAACTCTGAGAAGATAAAATTCAATCATAGTGAATGGGGTAAACTGAATGAAGACCTCTCATGGAAATGTGGCCTTGACCCATGTCCTCATTGTGACTTGAGACTCTGCAATAACAGGTTAAGCTATAATTAAAAAGCTGCAGGTTTTCTATTGTCTTGGATAAACATTTCCTCTCCTGCCCCCCCTCTTAATTAGCATTTAAGAGTTTAATGGGTAAAGAGTTTGTTATTTACTATTATTATTTATTATTATTTTGTTTTGGGGATAGATTTCCCAGTTTAGGGAAATCTCCCAGACAATGGGAGAAAGAAAAGGTGAGGGGGAGGGGGGAGGGTTTAAGGTCTATGTAATCTTGTGTTTTGCAATTTGAACTTTACACTCCAAAGTCTTGTCTGTTGGGAGTTGCCATTTCTCCTTTTTACCTTTTTACCTTGAGGGTCTCTGATTTTAATTTGGGTAAAGGTCACTGTCCCACACGATAATAACAATATCTGACACAAAGTGTACAGCACTTTGCAAATCTTAAAAGTAATTTAGAATTGCCCCTCCTCCTTCCTCTTTCTTCAATCTAGGAAAAGTCCAATCCCGACTAGACTAGAGTAATATCCTTTCACAGGAAATTCCACATATTTAGGAGAATCCAAATGCTTATTTAGGCAAACTCCTGCGGGATAAAGACAGTCTGAAGGAATTCCCACCAGGACTCAGTGACAGCACATAAGAGTAGGGTTCCTAAATTCCCAGCTGGAAGACTCGTGGGGTCTGGCTTCTTTACTTACAGGTGACAGAATGAGGAGATTACACAGGTGAGGGTCCAAGCCACTCTCTCTGACTGGACCGCTGAGGGAAGGCCAGTGGGCAGGGAGATGAGTGGTCAGAGCTGTTAGAAATAACAAGGCGCAGTATCTCCCTGGCTGTGTGAGACAGAAAGCCCAGTCACACATGGAGTCAGAGGGGATGCGGTAGCCAAAGGGCCCACATCCTCCCCGATCTCTCCCAATTTCTTCACCTGCTCAAGGGGCGAGTGGGATGAGATCCCTTGCAGCTCTGAGTGTGGCTGACTGAAGAGAAGGGCACTGACTGCTGCTGAACAGAGTTCTATCTGAGTTGGCAGGGTCAAATCCAGGCAAGCTGAAATGTGGGCCCCAAGCTCAGCACCCACCAGAGCTAACGACACAGATCTGGAAACTGCTCCCGCTCCAAGTCGAGGAAGGCCCGGGGAGCCGAGATCATCCAAGAGAAATAATCCATGGAAACACAAGCAAGATGTGGGCAGATCGGCTCATGGTGGTTTGATTTCTTTGTTGGGTTTCTGTTGAGTTACTGCAGTTTTGGGGGGGGGCCTGGGGTTTTTGGGGAGGTGGGTTGGTTTTTGATGGGGGGGGTCTTTTGGGTTCAGTTTTCTGGCTTTTGGTTTGTTGGAGGAGGCCCGTTTTATTTTTTTGGTGAAACACCAAGACGGGTGTTGCAAGAGAAGTCGGGAAACAAGCCAAGCCCAACTTGCTTCCTTCACGGTTTTACTGAAGGCCAACGCAAACAAACCCATGCAACAACTATTTGCACAGTGAAAGACACACTGGCAAGTATGTGAGTTGGGGTTGGAGTGGAAGGTAGCAGAAAAGTAAAAAATTCGCCCCAGGCCTCCCCCCACCTCCCCAGTGTAACCGCAGCCTTAGTCCAAACCCTAATCGTGGTCCTCTGTTTTCATCCGGGTACCATCTTCCAAAGGGAGATGTCCATCATCAAGGGGGGGGGGGGGGGGGGGCAGAGAAGAGGAAGTACCAGGGAAGTACTGGACTAAGGGGAATGCTAGGAGGGGAGCTAACAACGATGATGCTTATTGTAATGGCTGTGATTTAGACACCACGTTGCGCCAATAGTCACTAAACTTTAATTAAGCTCCTGCCATGTGCTAGGCAGAGGGGGTTCAAATACAACATCAAAGAAATACAAGGGGGAAGAAATACAAGGAGGAGAGGGGAAGATCCAGCCTGGGGGCGTGGTGGAGATGCTGGCAGATGGGAAATGATTACAGAGCACTCTGCCACCGGTGTCCAGGGGTTCTCAAACTAAGGCCGCGGGCCAGATGCTGCCACCGAGGACATTTATGGGCCGGGTTATGGCACATGGGCTGAGGGGGGAGACAGAGCGTGAGCTTTTGCTTTCACTCTAGTCCGGCCTCCCACAGGCTGAGGGACAGTGAGCTGGCCCCTATTTTAAAAGTCTGAGGACCGCTGGGGTATACCAATGATCCTCAAATTATGGTGGATGGGGCATTTTACAGGCAAGAAAACTGAGTTTTCTCAGTTTTGTTTTTTTTTTCCCTCAGTCATTTTCTTAAATGACTTGTTACTGGGCTAAGCTAGGGACAGAGAAAAACACTAGAATGAAGTACAAAGGAAAGACCAGCCTGAGACCCTAGAGAATTAAATCTTGACTCATACCCTTCTCCTCTTTGTGGATGCTCAGCCAGGCTCACCTTCATTTCCTCATCTATAAAACGAGGAGATTGACCTAGAAGGTTCCAGCTCCAGAGATAATAAGAACACGATAAAATATGTTAAAGGACTTAGTTCCCCTGCACAGAGCAGGGGCCGTACTAATACTGTAGGGTCCATGAGCCTGAGGCTCCAAGTCCAAAGCCCTTGGACTATAAACACAGCATTCTTTACCTGCACATTTTTCTATCATTTTCCATGGGACCTTCTCACTAATCATAGGAAGTGGATGGAGTCATTATGAAGCTCTTTGAAATTACTACATGTTGGGGCAGCCAGGTGGTGCAGTGGATAGATCCCCAGCCCTGAGTTCAAATGTGGTCTCAGACACATAACACTTCCTGTGAGATCCTGGGCAAGTCACTTAACCCCAATTTTCAAAAGAAAGGAAGGAAGGAAGGAAGGAAGGAAGGAAGGAAGGAAGGAAGGAAGGAAGGAAGGAAGGAAGGAAGGAAGGAAGGAAGGAAGGAAGGAAGGAAGGAAGGAAGGAAGGAAGGAAGGAAGGAAGGAAGGAAGGAAGGAAGGAAGGAAGGAAGGAAGGAAGGAAGGAAGGAAGGAAGGAAGGAAGGAAGGAAGGAAGGAAGGAAGACTACCTCTTAAAACACAAATTAACTTGATATAGTGGATAAAACCCTGAACAAGTCACTTAACCCATCTGCCTCAGTTTCCACCTCTGTAAAATAGGGATAATAGAGTTGAGAAGCAAATAAGATAACAATTAAGTGCCTATCATAGTGCCTTGCACATAATAGGTTCTTTATCAGTGTTAGATATCACGACGGTTGTTATTATTATTATAACCAGCATCATCATTGTCAGTATCTGGATTACAAAGATAGTATTGAATTAGTTAATTCAAGTGAATAAATATTTATTAAGATTTCCAGGATCAAATATAACCTATCCCAACACCTCCCCTCAGCAGGCCATATATATTTGGGGTACAGGGACACTTGTTCTCCTTGCTGCTCCTCAAATAAGACACCCCACCCCCACTCTGGCATCTTCCCCCTGCCTGGAATGCTCTCTCATCTCCCGTTCCGGGAAGTCCCACCTAAAATCTCCCCATCTCCAGGGATCCTTCCCAGTCCCACTAAATTCTACTGACTTCTCCAGGGATTATTTCCATTTATTTGCACACACCTGTTTGCATAAGTAAGGCATAAGTGACTAGTGCCAGGGGAAGTACTAACACAAGCAGAAAAGAAGGCGGTTCCTACCCTCAAGGAGCTCACAGTTTAATGGGAGGAAACAAGACTGAAAAGTAACCTGAAAAGCTACTGGGATGAATGGAGCAGTGGAGGGGAGAAGAGATTGCAGGAAAAACAAAACAAAACAAAACAAAACAAAAAAACAGGAAAGTGGGAAGAGCAACCTGGAGAGAAATGAAGGTGTGACTAGCTTGGATACCATTCTTAAACTGGATTCGACGAATCGGAGGGAAAGGTCTCAGGGATAAAGGGTGAGGTCTGGGAGGGGGTGACCATCCAGGGAAACGATCAATTTTCACACTTCAAATGTCAGCTATCTTTGTTATTATTCCCATTTTTAACTTAAATTCTACACTGTTTTCTGTTTAGGGGGAAGAGAGTTAGGTGACACCTGGACAGGTGAGGAGACTCCCGGCCCTACCTATTGGTTTGTAACTTAGAGCCCCCTGAGAGTTGCTAAAGGCAACGAGGTTAATGATTTCCATAAGCCATTTGTGCCTCCCCAGATCTTTCCTTCCATCCTGTCCCTGTTTCTCTTTTTATTGAAATTAATTGGGTCTTTGAAGATGACAGACAGAAATAGATGATGGTAGATGGATACTCTAGCCAGCTACTGCAACTAGCTCCTGTGACCAGCATTTATCCCTGTTTCTTCCTGGAGAAAAGGCATGGATTCTGGAATGATTTCTCAAGAGGATACCATTTTCCTCTCCAATTGTCATTCAGATTAACTCAGTGTCCTTGGAAATTTGGTTTTTCCAGAGTGACTTTGCATCCAATTGATTCTTTAACCAAAAAAATAAAAAATAACTATTTAAACATTTTTAAAAATAGTTTAAAAACATGTTTTTAGCACATTTAAAATCTGGATTCTTGATATAGAAAGCCTACAATTCCCTGCCACCAATATAGCACTCTTGCTGTGTGTCTGCAGTTTTGATTTACTGCAATACACCAGCCTAAGTGTCCAGACTGACACTAATAATTGATATATATGCCTTCTTTATGCTAACAAATGATTGTCTTTCATAAGAGACCTGTAAGCAGAGTCCTGATTCATCAATTGACTAATTATTCTTTCCTGGCACAAGCTTTTTAAGTCTCTCCTCAGCCTCTAACAGAGATATAACTGCTTCTGGAGAAGAGCTCCCTCCCACTCCCCCAAAAATCCTACATTTTTGGAATCGAGCAATGCACAATTTTATACATGAATGGGAATTGGCCCAGTACCAGCATCCAAAAGAAAAAAAAAAAAAAAAAACACCGTTGGATTTTTTTTTCCCCCAAACTGACTGCTTGAATTCATATCCACAAAATTTCAAGGCTGTATTTTGTGCCCCCTTCCTTTCTTTCCATTGACAAATCTTGATAAATTACAGCTTTATTTTTTTCCCAGCAAAAATACATATTTTGGTTTTAATTAGCTTCCTATATACAAAGACTTTAATCGTTTGACTTGAAATGCATTTCTTTCAACAGATAATAATTATTAGAACCAAAAAATACATACTGATTTTGATCGAGTTTTAGGGTAGCTCTCTGTCTTTTTTTTAATCAAAGGCCACTAGTCCCAAATCAAGTCAATAGATATTTATTAAGCACCAAGCTCCTTGATAAGCAGTGCCATGAATACAAAGGGTGGTGGAAATAAAGCCAACAGGAGAGGCAACAAAGCACTGTGTACAAACAAGACACATAGCAGGATCAATTGGAGACAGTCTCAGGAGTGCAGACTGCCATTCTCCATGCGGTATCCATAGGTTCTTCAGTTTCACTGACCGTGCTTAGAAAGATCCCCTAATGCTCAGACCCCTAATCCACCAAGAAGGCGGCTTTCCACTTTTCTGAGATCACGAATATTGTGAATCTTATCCCTTCAACCTTCCCTGACCTCTCCTCTTAGACTGCAACCTGGGAACTATACAAGTTACTTATGTTTAAGAGGGTTAGTTATGGAAACGCTTTGGCAGGCAAATCTGACATCAAGAAGCATTTATTAAGCACTTACTAAATGCAGCTAAATGATGCTATAGTGCATAGAGTGCAAAGTCTGAATTCAAGGAGACTCATCCTCCTGAGTTCAAATCCAGCCTAAACATTTACTAGCTGTGTGGGCAAATCACACTTTACTTGCTCAGTTTCCTCATCTGTAAAATGAGAAGGAAATGGCAAACTACTCGTCAAAATCCAGAGTCAGAAATATAGTCCAGACAATTCTGTCAATTTCATTAACAAGCTCTGCCCTAAAAAGACTGGGACAAAACAGTCTTTGCCCTCCAGGAGTTTCCATTTGGACTAAGGAGTAGAACTAAGTCCTTTCAAAGCCTGACCCTTCCAATTCTAATTGTCTGTGATCAGTGATTGATAGATAATCTATTTGATAGATTGATAATCTAATCGAGACATTTAGATTAATGAAGGTTATAGACAATCAGTTAATCAAAAATTTTTTTTAAAAATCAACATTAAGAACCAACTAATGTTCAAGGCATTGTGCTAAGTACCAGACACGAAAATATCAGATAGTTGCTTCTCCCAAAGAGTTTACAATCTAATGGGGAAAGACCACACACAAAAAGTCCACATGTAGGGGAAGGGGAATGAAAGAAGTCGCTCCTGGTGCTGGAGCATGATGGAGAATTCCAAAGAAGTCGTCACAATAGGGAAAGGTTTAAAAGATTTAACACTTATTCACACTGAGAATCTGAACTTGTCAACACCTGAATTCATCCCTTCAAATTAATGCTTTTTCTCTCCATTAAAAATATCAGATGGGTCAAACAGGTCTACGGGCAGTTTTGCAACCATTCAATTCCAGAACCTATGATTTATCTAGAAAATTTCTCTGAGGGAAAGTCCTTCATACTGCCCAAGTCTTTTACTAATTACAGGAATCCACTTCCTTAGCTTTCATATTAAATGGCCAGCTCAAAGATCCTCGGTGTTTCCACAAGGCAGCAGGCCTCCTGTAGTAGAATTTCCTTCCTTTAGATGTGGAGACAAAATTGAGCAAGGTTAAAGAAATAGAAACATCAGCATTTGTTCCTCTAAAAGGTGAGAGAGTGCTTTGGATAGAACTCTTGTCATTGAGTTAGATTGCCCCAGTTCACTGACTCCTTGAATAAATATCCATCATGATTCTGTTCTCTGTTCTCTGTACCATTTTTGAAACTAAAAGAGCTCTTTCCCAGATCAGTGATCTACTTAAAAAGAAACACAGTACGTGGTTGTTAATTATTTTCAGGATATGTGTCAGGAAGGGAAATTAAAATCAGACAAGGAAGAATTCAAAAAGAACTAACACCCTTTGTTTCCTTGATATGTACAGACTAGAAATATTAAGCTTTCTCAACAACTCACAGATCACAGACAATTAGGATTGGAAGGATCAGGCTTTGAAAGGAGATAGTTCTATTTCTTACCATTCAAATGGAAACTCCTTGAGGGCAAAGACTGCTTTTGTCTTTTTAGGGAAGAGCCAGTTAAAGAAATTGATAGATAACTTTGTACACTTTGTAATTATTGGAAAATCACAGAATTTGAGTAAGTCCAACCTACCCCCAAAGGCACTACAAGTGGTTGCCCAGACTCTGATTTAAGATCACTAAAGATGGGGAAAGCCTTCTTAGGCCAGCCATTCATTCTACTTTGGGCTCTAGAGCTTAGCAAACCTTTCTTGAAATCAAGACTAATTTTGCCACTTAGTACCTTCAACTCGAGGCTTCTAGACAACTGGGCAAAGCTATCATATCTCCCCAGTCATCCTTCTTCCATTCCTCCATGCTAAACATATGCCCTTCCTTTAGGGGACCTCATGTTAAGAACAAATGACCCTCGACATTTTCATGCTCCTCCTCTGGACACTCTCCAGAATGCCAATATCCAAAATTGTGATTCCCAGAAGTGAACACAACATGCCAGGTGAGGACTGACAAGGGTAGTTCTATACATGGCCACAAGCATTTATTAAGCACCTAGTATGTATCAAGCACTACAATAAGCACAGTAGCATTGAAAAAATGTGGAAATATAGAGAGAAGAATTTACAGTTTAACATATATTGGATTGCTTGCGGTCTAGGGGAAGGGATGGAGAAAGAGAGAGAGAAAAATTTGGAATGCAAGATTTTGCCAGGATGAATGTTAAAAACTATCTTTGCATGTATTTTGAAAATAAAAAGCTACTATAAACAAAATTAACTACACTAAGCACAATACAGTGTTTGGGAGTCACAAAACAGTACAAAAACATGTACATATTTCTCTTTATATCAGTTATATAAGTGATAAAACTTCACAAGAAACTCACTGAGATAAACCCAAATAGCCTCTGACTGCTTATAGTATTCCTCTGCATTTCAAAATACCCAAATAATTCCCTATTCATTTTAACTCCATCGCTGATGGAAAAAAAAAAAAATCAGTTTTTTTATTTTTAATTCTAAAAAAACAAAAGGGGAGAAAAAAAGAGGCAAAAACATACCTGAAACTAGTATCTTTTGTTTCCTTTCTAGATTTTCTGACAGTTTCAGATCTTTTAAGGGATTATTTTTCTCGTTCATACTTGCAAACAAAAGTAAAATGCAGCCCCAGACTGAAGCCTCATAAAGTGAGCTTCTACCAAAAGCTAGCTTCCACAATTGAATTATTAACCCCTAAAAAGAATGACTTATCAAGGAAATACTGACAAGCCCCCATGCATTGTTACTGCTAAAAGCATTCTACTGTACATTATTCCAGAAAATTTACATAAAATTTTTTAAAGGAACACTGTGCAATAATTCATCTTAATACTTAAAAAAAAATCTCGTTATTGTTGACATCTTAACATCTGTTTTCTTTTCATACAAAGATGTCTATAATGAAAGCTCAGCTTTTAACCACCAGTCCTTTTGCACTATACCTAGAGTTTGGGAGAGTGGGGGGCTGAGAGGTAGCAAGGCAAAATCCAATTCAATTTTTCAGAATTATGAGACGACACAAAAGCCACAATCCCCATCCCCCAGTTTTAGCTCAATATCCTTCTGGAGCTTAGAGCTACAAAATGACTAAAAGCAGTTTAACAGAGAACTACTGAAAATGGATCTCCAGGCAAATAAAAGCTAATCTTAGGGTATTGAGTTCTTAGTCAACAAATACTTAATGCAAGTAGCAAGTTTCTAGCTATTCTGCCCAGAGCATCCCAGAGTGCCCTTAGAAAAGGAGCAAAGAAATCTAATATTACTAATCCAATTTCTTTCCCAATGACTTACATAATCATTTCAAAAAAGCCTTATCTCCAGGTCTTTTCCATCTTTATGTGGCAGAGGCTCCAAGTCTATTGCAGCCTCCCTACAGCTACCTCACCTAGTAGTTAACAGACCCGTAAACAATAATTAAGGAGGACCAAGAGAGGGTTTTGTGGAAAATAATTCCCCCCCAATCACCACCACTATCACTATCAGCATCACTAAAAAAGATCCCTATAGTATTCAAATGTTTTCCATTTTGTCTCAGTTTCCTGGTCCATTGGCAGAGCAGCTAATAAATGCTGCCTAATATGCACTGGACTTGTTTTCATAATTTTTTCAATCTAAATGCACATTAAGTTTGTGTGGATATTTCTCTTTTTTTCCCCTACAACAGGGACAACAGGGGGGGGAGGGAAGCTGTTTTTGGTTTTGGTTTTTCTCTAATTTAAAACTAAGGGATCAAGAGCAAAGAAAAATTCACAGGATCTGAAAGACTGGAGTTTGGGTATGGGGATTATTTATCTTTCATCTGTAATCTTGGATAAGTTACTAAAAACTCTCTAATACCTCAGTAACCAAACCATGCCGGACTCGGTGAACTTTTTTTTGTCTGCAGACTGATTTTTCCTATGTAATTTATACTGGCTCTGCTCTTGGCTGTATTCTTTGCAATGACACAGAAGACACAGCTGTTAAATGTGTACATGACAAAAAAGAGGCAGGGACAATTCATTAAGGAGCAGAATCATGATTCAAAAAGACTTTAAGAGGCCAGAAAGTGATTCTAAAAGTGTGAACATTAAAATGGTATTTGTAAAGTCAAAACTATTTTCACAACAATACTAAGACTTTTCCACTTTTAATAACAGATAAAAACCACATAAAACAAAAAAAGAGGACTGTTAATAATTTTAAGTCCAAAAGGACTGGCTCAACCAAAAAGATCAAGAACCAATAAACTAAAAAAGGGCCCAATGAAAAAAGATAGAATTCAACAGGGATAAATCATAAAATTTTCTACACACACACACACACACACACACACACACACACACACACACACACAATACAAGAGAGAGTTCTGATTTGATGCATTTAGTCAACATTAATAGAACCGTATGACATTCTTCACCAATCAGAAGACATTTTTATTACAGTGTTTATTACATATAATAAAATATCACATTTTAAGGGGCAATAACATCCTACAGTGTACTAAAAGAGAGTAAATAAATAGAAATGGTGAGAAGTCAGGAAGTCATTATTCCTCCCATAAGGAACTACTAAGAATTAGGTCTACTAAGAAAAAAAGACCAGTGGAACATTAAAGTGCTCTGACAGACATGATAAAGATAGATTGTGGCCCAATACAAGAAATTTCCAAATCACATCTCCTTATGAGATGTTGTAAGCATTCAAGCAGAGTTACTGTATTAGGAATTTTATAGAAGTGATTGTTGTGCAAACTATGGAAGAAAAATCTAACTTTCCAAGGTAACTAATTTAGAATAGGAGGAATTGGGTTCAAAGTCCATAGTTAACTTTAACACACAACAGCAATCAAAAGATAAGATTAATCTGGTAAGAGTTTTTAAACGGTTATGGAATTGATGAAGTCCAGTGATCATCCTTAAATGAACATGAAAAGGAACTGCTTTTATTGCTATCAAGAGGCAGTGTGATTTAATAGACATAGGATGGGCCTTGGAGTCAGTAATTAATCAATCCATCAAACAATCAATGAGACTTTATTGAGCATCTACCAGGCACAGTGCCGGATGTCTATCCTGAAGGAACTTCCATTCTTTGAAGGATACAACAAGTTCACAGCTATGTCAAGAATGGATAGTGTCATCTGGGGGGGGGGAGTAGAGGGAGGGAGGGAAAAATTTGGAAAAGTGAATACAAGGGATAATGTTGTTTAAAAAAAAAAATTACCCATGCATACATATGTATTGTCAAAAAAAATTATAAAATTTTTAAAAAAGAATGGATAGTGTCAAAATAAAGAGATGTGAGTGATTAATATTTGGGGGATTCAAGAAAAGCCTCTTGAAGGAGGTAGCCCTTGGAAGGGAGCTAAGAGTTCCAAAAGATGGTGATAAAGAAAAGGAAGAAAATGGAAAAAGAGGTGGTGGCCAGATTGTGAAGGATTCTAAATGTTTCCTTACCAGAAATCCTAAAACCAATGAAATCCCAAATGTGATCCAAAAGGAAAGGGGAAATAAAAAATAATACAAAGAGGATCATTTTGCTAAAAATCCTTTCCATAAAAAAATAACTGTAGGCAATGTGTACCTTCCTTGCAGAAGGGTGTTCATCCCATCAATTGTGAAATAGGTATGGAACAGAGAATCTACGCCAATCCAAATGAGAAGAGAGCATTTGCAGGTGATAAAAACTGATCCAAATGATAATTACCAGAGTATAATTTCATATTCTCTTCCTAAAGGTAGATGATTTCACTCACTCACTCACCTGGTACACTGGACTGGATTTACAAATAATCCCAAAACAACTGCTTTTAAAACCAGCATGAAACTTGACCATAGCTTATGATTGGATTAATATTGCTTACACTGGGCTAAATGTCACTTTGATGAACTAAATGCTCATCTTCCCGACATCAGCCCTGGGCAGATGGAACTGCTATTAACTTCAGGGTTATCTCTGCAGCAGGAGGATGTGCCTCATTTTCCCAATATTCATAATTTACAAGGTCTCCCCCTTCTTGCCTTATAATTGCTCACAATATTGTAGGAAAAGATCCCTGCACAGCTGCCATACAGTGTAGGTTTTAGAAAAGAATATTTTATGAATTTCAAAGATCTAAATGTTCTTTAAAAAAAAAAAAACAAAAACAAAAAAAAACTTCCTTAACAAAAGGCAACAAGAATTCAACATTTAACAAAATATATAAAATAACACCAAAAACATTAAAATGCTCTGGCTGTTTCATATTCTTGTTAATATCAGTATCCGTCTTTTTTTGGGGGGGTGGGGATGGGGAGAAGCTAACATTAAATCTTGGAAGAACAAAAATGTTTAATTCCAGCAATTAGCATCAATCAGCTTATGAGGTTAGACCAGCCTAATCTCAATTAGTAAATCCTCATTTTAATCTGATCTAACAGAACCACAGTAGTTCAATATATAAGGAATGTAAAAGCTACTTCTGTTTTGTTGAAGATTAAATTACCCGAGTGAGAGCATTTTGCTAAGTAATATCAAGAAGTTGTTTAATTGCATCAGACCCTTCATGACCCTTTTTGGGTTTTCTGGCAGAGATACTGGAAGGTTTGCCTTTTCCTTCTCCGGCTCATTTTACAGATGAGAAAACTGAGGCAAGCAGGGAAGTGACTTGCCCAGGGTCACCCAGCTAGGAAGCATCTGAGCCAGATTTGAATTCCGGAAGATGAGTCTTCTTGATTCCAGCAAGACCCGAGTTCACATTCAGACACCATCTGTGTGACCCTGGACAAAGCCCTTCACTGCCTCAGTTTCCCCATATGTAAAACGGAGTTAACAGCAGCACTTACCTACCTGAGTTGTGAGGATAAAAATGAGATGTCTGTGAGCAGCTTTGCAAGCCCTAAATCCTCCATAAATGCTGTTCTTAATGATTACTGTATCCCTAGAACCCAGCTCTCGATACTGTTTCATTAAGCGCATGAAAGTCAACAGACTTAATGAAGTGTGATGTGGCGGGCCCTGTCCTGGACGCCAGAAACATGGAAGTGTGAGTGGGAACTGTTCTGCTCTCACGGGCCTCAGCCACACTGGCCCTCGCTCTGAACACAACTATTTATGCAGCAACAGAGCCTTTAGTCCCCGACTTAGGAGGACACTGACGGACCGGACAAATCCGGGAGCTGGGGGCTAACTTGGGGCGCTCGTCAGGACCGGCCCTAAACTTTTATCAGGCAAACACTGCAATGTGTTCGCAGCACACGGGAGCAAAAACAGGAACAGCTTAGGACTGTTCTCTAGTGGCACAAAGTTCGTGGGCTTTAAACTGCCAGAATACAGATGGCGATTTCGCACTGGATACAGATCTTACTGGTGGCACCCTACTCCTAAGACAACTTCTCCTTCCCCCCTTCCTCCTTACCCCCCAACAATGGGGCTGAATTGGCTTTTGGTTTCATTCTATAAATCAATTCACTTTTATACTGACCTAAATATGTCCCAAGATGTCCCGATTCCACGAAGGGCCACAAGCTGCAGACTCCTGCTTGTTTTCTGGACCAAAGCAGAAATGCCAACCATTCCCTTTCGTAAGACAAGAGGCGAGTGGAAGGCGGAAGGATCCAACCAGAATTAAATGTGCCTCCGAATTTAAAAATCCCCAAACATTCCAAACGTGAACAAACCCTCCCATTCCCCAAACCTGGAATAAGGAGCAGCAACCAGGTGGCAGCAAAGGAGGCAGGGGTGGGCAGGAGGAGGGAAAAGCCAGCCCTCCATTCTACAATTAGCAAAGCAGGGCGACCTCTCCAATATTTTTACTTGGAGGTCATTGGAGAGCAACAATTAATTTAGAAAAGTAAAGGGAGACTGGGTGTTTGGAGCATCCACGATCATGTATTGCCCTGCCAAAAACTGATGACTTTCCATGGGTGGGAGGTCTAGGAATGCAAGGGGGAGGGCTGGAGGACCCAGAAAAGGCTCTGGTGACCCTGAAAACAGCAGCAGAACGGACCTGAGCTGGCCTGGTCCCTTCTACAAGTCCTAGAATACAACTAAGATAGGAAGATGAAGTGCTTGTCTCCATCTGAGGGCTACAATGCTAGGCTTGTAGGCCCAATCCTGAGTCCAGAGAGAGTTGGACCAGCAGCTGGGGCAGCAGAGAAAGGAGGCAGAATCAGGGGGTGCAGGGTCCCCCCAACCTTGCCACTAAAACACAGCATGATCATGGGTGGGCCGTCTGAGCCTCCCTCATCACTGAGCCTCATTCCTCACAAAATGAGAGAAATCCCAAAGTTCTTCCTCAGGTCTAACTAATCTACCTTAGGAATCTGAGGTGTTCCTGAAGATAAAAGAGTTAAATTTGTTTACTAAAATAGTATGGGAAAGAAAAAGGCCCACGGACACAGTCACAGTTTAAAAGGGGACTTTTAGCAAATATATAACACAGGAAAACACAAAGGGAAGAGAATTTCACTCTTTGAGAGGGAACAAAGATTTTCCTCAATTTAACCATGTCTGACCCTGTCTCTTTGTAAGTGGGCTCAGACATCCAGCTTGGAGTCAGAGGGGGGAAGCCGGGCACCCCCCCCCAAAGCACACAGGATTTAGTGGTAACTTGAGAAAAACGGGGGAAGCTCTGAAAGCCTTGGTTTGGAGGGTGCAGCCAGAGAGACTTTCCCCCACTTCCCAAGGGTATTCCCCCCCCCAGTCCATCTCCAAATCACACAGATTCCTCTCATTCTTCTCCCCTGGTACATTCCCAGCACCCTGTAAAATTGGACTTCTGCCAGAAAGCTCTTCCCAGCAGCCTGATGGGGGAAGGGGGCCTGAAGCATCCTGGCAGCTGGCCCACCGCAGCAAGGCTGCTTTCTTCAAATGGCTTATTCCTTTTTCCTAGACAGGACACCCTGCAATGTTCTGAGGTGACTCATCATGGGAAAGGCAGCGCCTGTTTTAAAGCAATCTTCAAGGCTGTCAGTGGCCAGGTGAGGATCCTGGTATCTTCAGAGACCCCGAAAGTGAACCACAAGAGTTTGGGAATCACTTTTATTTACTGAGTTTAATGTTAATGCCTTCACAAAGAATGCTTCATAGATTTTTCACTAAACTTCACTTTGTCAAATTGTGCTAATGTGATTGAAAGAGACAGGGGAAAGAGATGGAGAATAAGGCTTTCTCTAGCGCCAGTCATGTGCCAGCCATTGTGTTAAGCCTTATTATTATTTTTGTTTGTTTGTTTTGCTCTTTTACACATATCATTTGAACTTTCTAACAGCCCTTCAAGGGAGGTGCTTTTATTATACCCATTTCACAGTTCAGGTCAATGAAACAGACTATGAGTAAGTGTCTTGTCCAGGGCCACACAGCTAATTAATGGCTTTCTGACTTCACTCTTCTCAAGCAAAAAAGCTTCATTTCTCCAAAGTAAAGAAAGTCATGCTTTATTCCATTCTTCACTTAAGTTCAAGAATCTTACTATGTATTTTCACAACTATTTTAATAACAATATTCATCAGTTATTACTAAATTATGCCTCTCCTGATCTGTCAATAATTAATACAATGTCCTTAAATCCTAAATATGCTAACTTTCTAAATGGAATATCTGGGGGGGTGGGGGGGTTGACCAAAACTTACAATAAACACAGCTACAGAACAGGAGAAAGGGAAACAACTTATCCCTCAGCTTTTCTACTCTCCTTCTGGGGCATAGATCTTGTCCCACTGGGGAACCTACTAGAGTTAAGTAAGGTGGAAAGTAACGGGCCCTATGACTTCTCCCACTCTTCCACCGCTGTAATTTAAAGCATCATCTCAATGGCTCTGTGCCTCAGTTTCTTTATCTTTAAATAATGGATTTGCTTTTCCACACCTAATTCCACAGTCCCATGATGGATAGAGGGCTTCAAATCCAGATGTTCTGACTCCAAGATTCAGAGGATTTGCCCCTTTTAACTACAAATTAGTTTGCAGTTAATCCAGGAAAGCAATGAGGGCAAAAAATAACTAATGCCCTTCTAAATGTCATCATGAGTCATAACAATTCATTATTTTGATATTGTTTTAAGTTTCCCAAAACACTGTGAAATGGGTAGTAGTGTAATTATCACTGTTTCATGAACAATTCTAATAATAATAACTAGGATTTGTATTGTATAACTTGCTAATGCATTTATGTGCAGCTAGGTGGTTCAGTAGATAGAGTACCAGGACTGGAGTCAGAAAAACCCAACTTCAAATCTGCACTCAGATACTTACTAGCTGTGTGATTTGGGGAACGTCACTTAACCCTGTTCATCTTTGCTTCCTTATCTGTAAAATAAGCTGGAAAAGCAAATGGCAAATCACTGCAGTATCTCTGCTGAGAAAAACCCAAATTGGGTCACAAAGAGTTAGAACCGGCTGAAATAACTGACCAGTAACAACAAAATTATGTCTAACTCAACCACTACCCTTCCATTTTCAAATCTGAAGAAAGTCAAGAAACAAACAAGCCATCCAAGAGTAATATTCATAAAACCTTCTAATTTTCATTCTAGAATTTCTCCTCTCCCTTACCAGGCAACTCACCAGCCCGGGGGGACTACAAATACAACCAGTAACACCATACCTAGATGTAGATCATCAACTGGGGGGAGGGGGGAAGGGTGACAAAGGATCCTTAAATCAAGCAGGGAGAAGCTAGTGCCAATCCTTTAAAATGCATAAAGGAGCCCTAATATCTAAGATTCATGCGATCAGCTTCTTCCTTAAGAAGGACAGACGCCCTTACAGACCTATGAAAGGCATCTGGCATCCTGATCTAGCTGTTATGTACTCAGGAATAAAAAACTCAGGAAGGAGGAAGAAAAAGCAAGCCAGAAAATCAAAGAAAATAAAATTACATTAAAAACCAGTGGTCTGATAAACGGAATCCTATTAAGAAAGAAAATTACGGCTACTCCTGAAGTTGTGGTTAGGGAAAGAGTTCATGCTCAAGATAAGAATTTACAAAAAATATCTTCAAAAATCACCAAGCAGAAAAGAAAATGTAAGAACAGAGCCTCTAACGCCATATAAGTAAGGGTCTCCAAGCAGCAGGGAAACTCAGATCTAAGATAAGATGGGGCCCTAAAGAAGGAATTTCCTTACACCAAAGTAAATAAATAAATAGCATGAACTTACCCAAGATTGCAAGAAGAGCTTGCAGCAAGCAGACGAGGCTACAGAGCAAGTCTGGGGTAAGAATAATGGTTTTTTATTAAATTTTTCTGAAGGCACCTAATGAGATCCACAGCTAATCCAATTTTTTTCCAGAAAAGGATATGTTACTGGGCTATGAGTCCAGGTTTCTTCTTGATTTCTTTACAGAATCTCTCAGGGCATTTGCCTTCGTGGGGAAATTGTGCTAGCCCCAAATTCAATGCTGCTTTTGTACAACTTGCAACCAATAAATTAAAATCCCAGATACAAAGTGAATCAATTTAAAAATATTCTGTCTATTGACTTCATTTTTCTGCTTTCTCTACTCAGAAGCCAAGGAATCCTGGGAAACAGCATTAGATCATCAGAGAGTCAAAGAGGGAAAAAAACCTAATCTTCCAATTGAAGATTTCCTCTGAAGTCTTACAAGAGTCATACAAAAAAAATAAAAAAATACTCCTGCTGATGAAGACATTTATTAAGCACAAATGATGCCCAAGACCCTGTATAATATAAAAGAAGACTCAAGGAAAATGTTCCCCAGATTATTCTAAATTAGGGTTCTTAGCAAGCTGTAGGAACCAAGATATGGAGAATGAATTATTCATTATACAACAGCTACCCTAGTGCTGTCCTCAATTCAACTGAATTCAACAAACCTCACCAAGCACCTACTCTGTGCTATGCATGAGGGTCAGAGTAGAAGGGCGGGTGGAGAACCAGCCTCTGAGTCCCAAAGACTGGGGTTCAAATTCCACTCAGGTCCCGGGTGACTGTGACTCAGTCCCTCCACTTAACCAAGAAAAATTCTCTTAAGAATTGCAATATCAAGGGAACTAATGAAAAAAAACTCAGAGGAAGGTGGTCTAAGTGTACCTGATCTAAAGCTATATTATATAGCAGCAGTCACCAAAACCATTTGGTATTGGCTAAGAAATAGACCGGTAGATCAGTGGAACAGATTAGATACAAAGGACAAAAAAGGGTACATCTATAGCAATCTAATCTTTGACAAACCCAAAGATTCCAACATTAGGGATAAAAATTCATTATTCGGAAAAAACTGTTGGGAAAACTGGAAATTAGTATGGCAGAAATTAGATATGGATCCACACTTAACACCATATACCAAGATAAGATCAAAATGGGTCCATGATTTAGGCATAAAGAGGGAGATAATAAATAGATTAGAGGAACAGAGGATAATCTACCTCTCAGACCTGTGGAGGAGGAAGGAATTTATGACCAGAGGAGAACTAGAGATCATTATTGATCACAAAATAGAAGATTTTGATTACATCAAACTAAAAAGTTTCTGTACAAATAATACTAATGCAAACAAGATTAGAAGGGAAGTAACAAATTGGGAAAATATTTTTAAAAACAAAGGTTCTGACAAAGGTCTCATTTCCAAAATATATAGAGAACTGACCATAATTTATAAGAAACCAAACCATTCTCCAATTGATAAATGGTCAAAGGATATGAACAGACAATTCTCAGAGGAAGAAATTGAAACTATATCCACTCACATGAAAGAGTGTTCCAAATCACTACTGATCAGAGAAATGCAAATTAAGACCACTCTGAGATACCACTACACACCTGTCAGATTGGCTAAGATGACAGGAACAAATAATGATGAATGTTGGAGGGGATGTGGGAAAACTGGGACACTAATACATTGCTGGTGGAGTTGTGAAAGAATCCAGCCATTCTGGAGAGCAATCTGGAATTATGCCCAAAAAGTTATCAAACTGTGCATACCCTTTGACCCAGCAGCGCTACTACTGGGATTATATCCCAAAGAAATACTAAAGAGCGGAAAGAGACATATATGTGCCAAAATGTTTGTGGCAGCTCTTTTTGTTGTAGCTAGAAACTGGAAGATGAATGGATGTCCATCAGTTGGAGAATGGTTGGGTAAATTGTGGTATATGAAGGTTATGGAATATTATTGCTCAGTAAGAAATGACCAGCAGGAGGAATACAGAGAGGGTTGGAGAGACTTACATCAACTGATGCTGAGTGAAATGAGCAGAACCAGAAGATCACTGTATACTTCAACAACGATACTGTATGAGGATGTATTCTGATGGAAGTGGATATCTTCAACATAAAGAAGATCCAACTCACTTCCAGTTGATCAATGATGGACAGAGGTAGCTACACCCAGAGAAGAAACACTGGGAGGGGAATGTAAATTGTTAGCACTAATATCTGTCTGCCCAGGTTGCATATACCTTCGGATTCTAATGTTTATTGTGCAACAAGAAAATGATATTCACACACATGTATTGTACTTAGACTATATTGTAACACATGTAAAATGTATGGTATTGCCTGTCGTCGGGGGGAGGGAATAAGGGAGGGGGGGTAATTTGGAAAAATGAATACAAGGGATAATATTATAAAATATATATATATATAATAAAAAAAATTTAAAAAAAAAAAAAAAAAAAAAGAATTGCAATATAATTTCAATCTGCATTGTTTGAATACAGACGAAATCATGGGTTGGAAGCTCCTTTCCTTTTCCTATCCTCACTAATAAAAGATATTGGGCTAAGTACAGAAAATACAACATGAAAAATGTCTTTGCACCAGCTCTCAAAGAGCTTACAATCTTAGGTGAGGGGAAAAACGCAAACAAAGCAGAATACGTCCAAATTCAAAGAAAACATCCAGGGGGAAAAAGTCCTAGAAGAAAGTTAAAGAGGAAATAATTACTTCCAAATGGGGGCTATCAGAGAAAGCTTCCAGGAGAAAATGTCTTGGATTACATACAAAGGGAGATGGCCCACACAAATGCACAAAAGGGAAAGCAAGCTGGGCAAAGCAGAAAATGGAATACAAAAAGACATGAAAAGAAGGAATAAAAAACAAATCTGGAAAAGTAGGAGGGAACACACCTTGGATAGATTCGATTGTCAAACGGAAGAGTTCAACAACAACATTATAATACTCTAGGCACAAGCTTGCAAAAGGGAATTGATGGCTTTTATTGGGCTGGAAAGAGAAAGGAGATGGAGAAAATGAGTAAAAGAGGAAAAACTCCTTTATGTGCAAAAAATAGTCATAGCAGCATTTTTGTGATTTAAAAAAAAAAAAAAAAAAAACGAAATTCATCAGCTATCCCACTACTGTGGGATAAAGCACGCTACGTGCATGGGATGGTCTACTTCTGTTCTCTAAGAAATAAGATTTATGTGAACCAATGAAGAGTGAAGTAAGCAAAGCTAGAAGAATTTACACAATAGCATCAATATCATAAAAATCACCAAATTTGAGGGCTTTTGTAAACTGATAAAGAACATTAGAGCCATGAGAACAATTTGTGCAGTAACAACAATACTGTAAAAACAACTCTGAAAGCTGTGGAAGAATTCAGATCGATACTGTGACCATTCACCATTTCAAAGATCAGATGCTAGGGGCTACAGAGACACGACGGACTTAGAGGAAAGAATGAAACATTCATTTTTGTGTACAGCCACCGGGGAAATTTATTTTGCTTGACTATGCATGTTAGTTACAAGACATTTTTCCTTCAATAGGTTCAAAGAGAAAAGAGATTTCTGGGTTTTTGGTTTTTTTTTTTTTAATAGGGGAGGATAGCAAGATGGTGCTAGAGATATGAAATGTTGCATTACTTTCAGATGAAATAATTACTTTATTCTATTTACTTAGCTACTCTGCCATTAAAAGACACCTCTCAAAATAAACACAATCTTTAAATGTAATGTAAATGTGTAATAAATATCAATTAAAAAAACGTTTTAAGTATCAAATTTTGAAATTGGGTGAACTAAGGACAAGAAAGCTATTAACAAAAATAGGGAAATTGAATGGAAGGCCAGGTTTTCTTGGGTATTGACACTGGGTTCAGTTTGTAACATATTGAGTTTGAGGGGCAAATCCCTAGTACACAATCCACTAGAGTAACTTAGTCAGTGAAATCTGGGAAGGGAAAAAAGTACCTTTTCTTTAAGCTTTGTGACATCCTAATATATTCTTCCTTGATAATTTACAGCTCTGAGCTGTTTGCAATTCAACTGGAGTTGTCTCTCACATGCAGTTCATGTGCGGGCATCTCTCTGGTACTGCTTGATGCCCAAGAGGTAAGCTCACATCCTTTGCTCAGTGTTGGGTCTTTTCTGCATTTCCTGAGAGCAGACAAAAGCCTTAGGAGAAGCAATGCTCTAAAGGTGTTAGAGATGGCAGTGTAGCATATGTGGACACTCTGCTGGAATCACAATGAACAAGACAAGACTCAAACTCCCACTTGACTCCAACAGTACTGCCATCATTAAGTCACCTCAGTTCCCCTAGCTTCCAATTCTTCAATGACCTCTTAAGGTCTCCTCTTAATTTAATTTATGATTCCATGGTCCTAATGCTATAGTCCTAATTGTGCTATATTTTATATAAATATATATAAAACTTTCAGCAAACCTGAAATACTATGCAAATTGCAGCTCTGATGATGATTCTTTGCCTTGCTTCCTGCCTTCATATTGCCCCCTAAGTCTTGAAAGGCTCCAAACTAAATATCCTCTAACACCTCTCATGGTTCCTGGTCTTGACAAAAGTACCATGCATAAATTGCAAAGCTGTGCACTCTACTTGTGGTTTTTATTACAGAAACATTCAATGCAGTCGGGGGAAAAAAAAAAAACTGTAAAGGGATGCCAAGAAGATAAATGGATGGTTTTAAGATAAATGTATTTCTTTCCTTTTCACCAAAAATAGAAAAAAATTCCCCAAAAGTTCACTAAAATAATCAAAGACAAATGGCTATTCTCTCCCACACACTACAGATTTAAAAAAATTTACCATAAAAACTTTGTTTGAACTGAGGGTTTTGTTTTTTGGGTTTTTTTTTTTCTTTGCTACATAAAAGTCAATGGGATCAAGGGTTACAAAACAGCCTTAAAAGTTGAAACAATCAGCTTTTTGTTATCATCAGGATTTATTCCTGAGTATATCACTTGAGTCCCACAGGAGCAACAACAGAAAGTTTTTGGACTAGAAAAATATTAGACAGAAGATGACTAAAGGCAGGAGATAACTCCCTCAAAAAAAAAAAATCAAAAATATTGAATTTAAGATGAACCTTCAGGAATCAACTTTCTAGTTCTCTTATTAGCTTTTTCCTCTAAAACCTGTGTAGGAGACAATTAAAGTTATCAAAGATCAGTTTAATAGAAGAAGGAATGTTAAAGAGCATTTAATCAAACTTGCACTCTAAACAGTGCAACATTCTACAAAATTAACTTTGCCTCGATCTTTTCTCCCTGTATTTTTAAAGAGAAAAGTGTAAAATGAAAGCAAAAGGAACCAGTATTACAATCAATATCAATGTGTCATAGTAGCTCTAAGACTGTCAAAGGAAAGGTCAATGCTTCCCAAATTTAGAAATATAAGAAAGTGGCAATGCAATTAATTTTAAAATATGTTTTATTAGCATGCTAGTTTTAGAAATACAGGATGGGAAAAGGTGGGCTGGATCATTGCGTGCGGAAAGGTAGAATGACGCGAATACTGAAAGTGGTGTGAGAATCTGGTCTGAGGGATGGAGGCTGGATCTGTTCCTGGGTCCCAGGGTGACATAAGGAAAGATATTCACCCTCTTTAGTTCTTAATTCCCTTCACTGGTCAATTGGAGGGGCTGGACCAGATGAGACCGCATGTCCCTCTGGGCTTTAAGTCTACATATAAAACAGTGGGTTTTAGTGGGGCTGGCGGCTGGTTTGTAGTCATCCTGACCTACATGCAAATCTTGCCTCGGACACAGACTAGATGTGTCCCGATGGGAAAAGGTCAACAAGTATTTATTGAGTGACTACTGTTTCCCAGGCACTATATTAGGTGAGGAAGATACAAGCAGAAGGAAATGGTCTGGAGACAGGAAGACCTGAATTAAAATCAAGTCTCAGTCACTTACTACTGGTATGGCCCTGGGCAAATCCCTCAGTCTCAGTTTCCTCAAAATGGGATAAAAGTCAGGATATTTCAGGCTTGGTTCTGCAGGTCAAAAGAAGTCACGCTATTAAAGCATCTTGCTATGTATCATCTCTTGTAGACAAACACTTCCCTCCAACAGCGCCATAATCCAAGTTCAGCCCCTCATCAACTATCCCTTTTCCTCAACCTTCTTCTCACTCCAACCCAATCCCACCCAAAGTCGTTTTTTCAAAACACGTCTGCTCCCTGTTCAGTAAATTCCCCAGTGCCCTAATCAAAGGTATCAAACAAGAAGCCTGCAAAGTGAGCAGTTAATAAATGTCTGATAGTCAACTGAAGACTGATCACAAACCTTACGAATCTAAGTTAGGATTCTCATCCTTGTTATAAAGTATCCAAGATTGAGGAAGTGCTATGGGACAACAAGGTGCTCCACGGGCTCTCCATGCACTGTTCAAACAAGAGGCACTTTCCCACTCTGAACTGATGTCTTGTGGAGGACCGATGAGGTGCCACAGAACAGAGCTTATACCATCTGCTCCGCTGCAAGAGATACCCAAATCAATGTAGGTTTGCTAACTCAGACTTTTCTTTCCAAAGTTGTTAGGATATCTATCTATCTATATCTATATATACATGTATGTATATACATACCTGTGTATACACACATATACATGTGTGTATATATTAAAAATACTATTGTGCTATTTTACCCCCAAATCCACTAATTTAACAAGTTTACATCAGTCCAGTGGAACCACATTGGTACACACAAAAAAACAAAAAAACTGAAAAGTAACCACACTGAATTTTTCTCCCCTCTTAACAATGCACAGACAACTCAGAGATTGCTCATTTTCCTAACAACCATGTGAACGAATGGACATCTGTCAAAATCAGCACTAAGTGAAAGATAAAGTAAATCAGAAGTGATAATTATATATACATATATATGTACATACTTATACATGTCCTATATATACAGGAACAAAAATCCTAATATACTAAAGATGACTTAGGAAGTAGTTCTGACATGTCTATCGGAGCCTGAATTCTGTGCTCCCGTTTCTCAGTAGGTACCAACCACCCAATGAACCCAAGTCCTTATCCTTCAATCTCCTCACTGAGAATTTACTTGACTTGGACTGAAAACAACTTTGTGACATTAATTTAATTTTATAAATTTTGTTTCAACATACCATACAAACTCAAATAAAATCATAACCATTGCCTTCTCCAGCTCATTTAACAGATAAGGAAACTGAGGCAAACAGTGTTAAGTGACTTGCCCAGGGTCATATAGCTAGGAAGTGTTTGGGGCCACATTTGAACTCATGACATTGACCCCTCCTGACTCTAGACTTAAAGCTCTATCCACTGCTCGGCCTAACTAGCCCAAGCCACACAATTACTGGATAGGAGGAAAACAAATCAATCATTTGATTTAGCAGACCAAGGGATTTTCTATTAGAGCAAAATTAAGCAAAGAGAATATGGAGCAAAATGATGCAAGAAAAAAAGCTCATTTTAGAGAGACTTGAAAACCTCCAGCATTTTGGATCGAAAAGACTTTAAATTTAATTCTGCCTGGCATCCTCTTTGGTTTATAAATAAGGAAACTAAAGACCAGCAAAGTGCTTAGGGATTCAAAGGCATATCTCCTGAGGAGTCATATTCTTTCCACTCCACAAAGGATTCTCTTCCTTTAATATCCAAAGAAAGCCAGGTCTTATCTGTATCCCCACGCAGTCCCCACAGCATTGGCTTTATGGCCTTGTAACTTTAGGGAAGTGAGAAAATGCCCATCTTCCACATGCAAATAATAAAATTCTTACTTGGGCTATATAAATGTCAAGATCCACACACTCTCCATTTGATAATTTTCATAATTTTCAACAAATGTCAACATGCAAAAGATGCTAAAGATCTCCCTTCTATGGCAGTTTTAGAATGATCCTAGCCATACTTTCAATTGTTCTGACAATAAATAAATAAAAATGACTTCATACTCATAGCAATATTCTAGCCAATAGTCCCAATCTAATTTTCTTTTTCCTATTTAACTAAGTTTTATGAATGACCTTTACATCTTCTCATTTCCCACCCTGCTCCCTCCAGACTGAATTCTCTTTGAAGACAAACAATTAAACCAAAACATCAAAGATCCTGGGGCTAAAAGAAAAGAAATAAATGTAACATGTGAAAATTTGCTATTCAATATTACCCATTTTGTCTTCTTCAATTGAAATAATTTATACCTACTGAAAGAAGCTCTGACACATTGTGACAGAAAATGATAGTCAAAAAGCTTCAAAATCATCATGTGCTCACATCATTTGCCTTTATCTTAATTCTTTATCTTTCTTAACTATGAAACTATTTACCATCACATTTACCTATAACTCTCTCTCACACACACACACACACACACACACACACACACACACACACACACACTCTTTTAAATGAAACTAGATATTAATTTAAACTTGAAAATGAGAAAAGAAAGTTGGTATCTTTCTTCAGGGTAACAATCTATTAGGATTCACCTTTAATGCCTTCCCAAGAAAAAATACCTTAAATTTTCATTTAAATTAAAAAATACCCTCTAGCAATGTTCAGTAGTTCAGAAATATGAACCAAGAAGAAAAGGCAGAGCTGGTAGGGGTGATTCATTGTTAAGGACCAACAAAGTGGGACTAACTGAAGAAAAAAGGAATATGGGGTCAAAATTTTGAAGGGATTATCCATTTCTGAGGACTGCAGGCCTCAGGCTTCTGAAAAGCTGGTATTGTACAATGAACACAGAATCCACTGGATAAAACAGTTAAAGGAATCCCTAAGTCTCAGTTTCTTCATCTGTAAAATAGGAACAACAACAATAATAATAATACTTGTGCTGCCTACAACACAAGAAAAACACTCCGTAAATATTTATGTACCATAGAAATGTGTTACTACTGTCCCCTTTCCTCCCCAAAGGTCATTCTTCATTAGGTGAGCAGTGACTTTATCATGACATGGCTTTAAGGATTTCTCCTCCTCTTTTATTCTCCTCATATTCAATTTTTCCCTCGGATTTTTTTTTTCTTTTCTGGTGCATTCCCTTTGAATCCAACAGCCACATCTCAACAAATACTCAAACAAATCCCCTACAAAGTACATTCTCCCAGAACCGAACAGTTAAGCAAAACTACCTAAAAGCATCTGGGAACAAATGTCTCTTTTAATTTTTGTAGCTAACTGAATGTTAACAGACAGATGTGCTTTTTCCTTTCCTCTTCTAAACATTATTTATCCCAAAATTCTCTAGATCCCGTAAATCAAACTATTTTGACTTGCATTAAGCATTAAGTCCAAATGCATAGTCTTAATTCAGAAGCATTTTTAATCAGGCAATGATGCTCTTTGTAACAGTCCTGTTTCCGAAAGAGCCCATCACTGAAAGAACTTGAAGTATCTCAGGAATCCCAAGTGATGTAGTAATTTCCCTTAAATGTCAAGAAAGAATCAAGTGAAACGATAGGCCTGGTGTGATTTCTCATAATGCCCGAGAGGAGAAACCCTCCAGAAAAGTGTCCCCCTGGAATTGTGCCAGAGGAAAAGATCTGTCAGAGAAGAGTGATTTTTTTTTGATTGACTATACATGTTTATTTTTTTAATTAAAGCTTTTTAATTTTCAAAAGATATGTATGGATAATTTTTTCCACATTAATCCTTGCAAAACCCTTCCAATTATTTCCCCTCCAGAAAAGTGACCTTGAAGCTGATGGAAGAGTACCTCATCCCATCATTCTCCAGGCACCAAAACTCAGCACAAGAACTTTTTCTTAGCAAGAAATTGAGGTCTGACGACAGTAAAAATGGAACATAAAAGATGACTCAAGAGTGTTAGACAAACTTATTGCATGGGTCACCTGGAGCAACTGTGTCAAAGTCAAACAGAAACAGAATTCCTGCAGGCTTAGTTTTCAATGAGAGCATTATCTATGCTTTATTGAATTTTTTTTCTAAATATTTCCCCAAAATATTTTACTCTGGTTTCCCTGCACTAGGTAGGCTCTAACTTGACATCTCTGAGCTAGAATGAGTTTGAACCCTGACTCTGTATTCAAGTCCTATCTGTGTATGTTGTGTGTGTGTGTGTAAGGTAATTGGAATTAAGTGACTTGCCAGGGTCACACAGCTAATATATGTATTAAGTAATAAGTAAGTCAGCCTGACCCAAGGCCTGTGAAATATCCATTAAATTCTATCTTTGATGCTACTGATTATTTGACTTTTAACTGCTTAATCTCCCTGAGTCTCAGTTTCCTCTTCTATAAAATTAAAAAGCTGAGACTACATTAGGAGTTATTGATCTCTTTTGTGTCACAGACAAGTGCATAAAATAAAATATAGAAAGTTACAAAGGCAATCAATTATACCGAAATGTAGCTGTCGAAACATTTTTAAAAAACAAGACCCTTGGGTTTCTTAAGAACCCTTGGGCTAAATGTTCTCTGAGAGCCCTCCAGCTCCAAACCAAACTCTGGAGTGAGTTTTGAAGGATTTGTGTTGCATATGCAAGTAAGATGGACATATTGAGACAAATAAGAAAGCTCTGGATGATGGAGAAGAGAATTAGCTTTTTTTAAAGCCACCTTTTCTCACTTGCACCTGGGATAAAGAGGTTGGCTATAATAAGATCATTTAAATAAAGCAAGGCAGACCTCTTGGGGAAAAGTCTGTGCTAAATGAGGATTTCTCAGGACATGCCATATGCTATCAAGCCTTCTGCACACCTGAACCCCTATGTATAACAAGCCCCGACACTAATTTATAAACATAAATGTTCTATTGTGTAAAAAGAATAAATTTAACCAAGACCATAGCACTTAGTCCATCACATTCCCTGGGAGACAGCAAAAAGACTGGAGATTGAAAATAAATAGACATTTTTACCTTATACAAGTTAATCATAAAAGCTATCAGTTCCTCCTGCTAACATATACACCTTTCTCTTTGTTATCTCAAAAAATTGTCCACAAATAGCCATGAGTCAAATGGAACCCAAATCTTGATGTTCTTTTTTGCTACTATGCTTACTTAACCCTTATTCTCAGTGGAAAGCCTTCATTCTGGAGGATTAAGGTGTTTTTTTTTTTTTTTTAATTAATGCTTTTTATTTTTAAAACATATGCATGGATAATTTTTCAACATTAATCCTTGCAAAACCTTATGTTCCAATTTCTTTCCCCTTCCCTAGATGGCAAGTAATCCAATATATGTTAAACATGGTAGAAATATATGTTAAATATTATCTTGCTGCACAAGAAAAATCAAATCAAAAAGGAAAAAAATGAGAAAGAAAACAAAATGCAAGCAAACAACAAAAAGAGTGAGAATGCTGTGTTGTGATTCACATTCAGTTCCCAGAGTCTCTCTCTGGATGTAGATTGCTCTCTTCATCACAAAATCATTGAAACTTGTCTGAATCATCTGATTGTTAAGAGTCAAGTCCATCAGAATTGATCATCATGTAGTATTGTTGTTGAATTATACAAAGATCTCATGGTCCTGCTCGCTTCACTCAGCATCAGTTCCTGTAAGTCTCTCCAGGCTTTTCTGAAATCATCCTGCTGCTCATTTCTCATGGAACAATAATATTCCATAACATTCATGTACCACAATTTATTCAGCCGTTCTCCAACCGATGGGCATCTACTAGGTTTCCAGTTTCTTGCCACTACAAAAAGGGCTGCCACAAACATTTATGCACATGAGGGTCCCTTTCAGAGGATTAAATTTTCAAAAATAATTCTTTAGGTTTTTAATTTATGATATTATACGGAATAACATCAAGCATCTATCTATATATATCAAGAAATTACACATAAAAAGAACAGCCCAAACTAGAGAAAGAAAGGAAGATTCGAAGTGTTGGTTTGAACAAGCTGGGTGACCATAAGCAAGCCCCTCTACACATCTACCTAGGTCAGAGTGTTTGCCTTCTCAGTGGATGGGAGGAGAGGGAGAGAATTTGGAACTCAAAATTTGAAAAAAAATTTATATATAACTGGGGGGAAATGAAATATTAAATGAGAAAAAATAAGCAAGTTGCTAAAATTTTGTGAACTTTAATTTCATCATATGTAAAATGGGTTTAAATAACTTCAAATAGTACCAAAGTTGCAGGTTTGTTGTGAGGAAAATAAAAGTTAGTGTTTGTTACTACTCTCATTCAGTGAATGTTTGTTACTACTCTTATTCTTCTTAGTCAATATTCAACAGGATTTGGACAGAAATGGCTCTTGAGAAGGTAACTGTATTCTTCTCATATGTTCATTATAATTCTACCTTATTATGTCATGCATGATAAGGATGACACTGAGAAAAGTCATTTTAGGCAAACCACTGAGACCTTGGGTCTCCGTTTACTCATTTGTAAAATAGAGATGATACTACTTACACCATCAAGCTCTTAGAACTGTTGTAAGTAAAGTGATTTGTAAAACTTTTAAGTGCTATAGAAATGTGAACGATAGGGGGCGGCTAGGGGGCGCAGTGGAGAGAGCACCAGCCCTGAATTCAGGAGGACCCGAGTTCAAATTTGGTCTCAGACACTTAACACTTCCCAGCTGTGTGACCCTGGGCAAGTCACTTAACCCCAGCCTGGGGGGAGGGGGGGTGTTCCCTTGTGTCTCACTTTCGTGGTGTATGCTAGCCAAATGGGGTCACTATGGAGAAATGTGAACAATATGTTATAATTTGCCAATTATGGTAATCAATATCTCAGCTTCTACTAGGTGAAATGATAATGGCCCATTACATAGCTCATTTCAAATTAAGACCAAACAAGAAAAAACAATCTTGAACAACTTCAAAGAAAGAAAATCCAAACTCCCACAATTACCTAGCAGTTAAACACCAGATGGGTTGCCAAGAAATGGTATGGAATTTCTTTCCTTGAATTTCTTTTAAATAGGCAGAGAGATCGTGTTCATTTGGGTATCTGGCAGCAAGGGAAACTAGCTAACTTGTCAAAGTCCTTTTACCTCTTGATGATGGCTTTCCAAACTATAACAAAGCAGGACCACGGCTAAAAAAAAAAAAAAAATCAAAGAAAAGTTTAATGCACAGAATTTTAGACCATTCTTGCATATGATAAGCAGCTCTCCCTTACTTCTCTGTGGGCCATGTGCGGACCAGAGCCTTGAAACTGACTTCTCACTCACATGTCATCCCTACACATGAAGTGCTTAACATGAGTCCTAAGAGCAACAGAATCACCTGACAAGCTTTGAGGTAGGATTTGAACCCAATTCTTCTCCAACTGAGAAGGCAGGATTTGAACTCACGTCACTTGAAGTAGTAGCAACAGCCATTAGCTGACAAATTGTTCTAGTTATGGAAGAAAGTAAGTAACCTTTTCTTTAATAAAAAAAAAAAAAAAAAAAAAAAAAAAAAAAAAAGGCGGGGGGGGGGGGGGGGGGAGAAGGGAAGGGAATGACATCTTCTTCTGGTTGAAGAAAAGTCCGTCAAAAGCAAATACTGAAATTCAACAATATCCAAAGTTAATGTTATACACAGAAAATAAAATTATGTTTCTGTGGATTTAGAAATTATTTTACTTCAACCATTACCTTTAAATGGTGAAAAAGTACTTACTAAAAAAGCTATTCTGTGAGAAATCTGTAACGGGAATGTACGTTCATTGCATCTGAGATTGGAAATTTAATTCCCTTATAAAATAAAGCCTTCATAACTCACTCATAGCTTGGATGTTGATGATTTTCCTTGGTCTTAATTTACTAGAAGGATGAATTTCATATACTACTGGAAGAAATTATATTACACGTGCCTGCCATATTTGATATCATATTTTTGTCATTTTTTTACCTCAAAGGATAAAAAGAAATGAGCCATACATTTTCTGATTTTGTCCAACATTAAAATGAGCAGCAAATCTACTTTATGGCTTTAAAAAAAATCATAAATCAAGTCTTTCTTATAGTATAAAGAACAATAAGAAATAAAGAGTTATATGGTTAAAAAGCAGGAACATGACATCTAAAAAAAATCTAGAAAAATCCCAAGATCCAGAGAGCAAGGGAGAATTCCAGTAGATATAGTAGTCGGCAACTTTCTTAGCAATGATGATTTACAAACAAGAGATCGTATGAAGGATATCATCAAGGAATTATATGATCATTACAAGAATGTCAAAAGATCTGAGTTCAAATGTTCCCTCTGACACTCTGTGTGAATCCTCCAAGTCACTCCACATTTCAAGACCTCAGTTTCCATATCTGTAAAACGAGGAGGTAGAAAGTCTCTGGGGTCACACCACAGGCAGCTAGGTGGGCCAGGAATCAGAAGGCCTCATCTTCAAGAACTCAAATCCAGCCCCAGACACTTACTAGCACTCACTAGCTGTGTGATCTTGGGCAAGTCTCCTAACTCTGCTTTAGTTTCCTCCTTTGAAAATGAGCTGAAAAAGGAAATGGCAAATCATTCCAGTATCTTAGCCCCCCCCCCAAAAGGAAAAAAGAACCCAAACTATGGGTTTGAACCGTGTGCAAGGTACTTAGCTAAGCACTTTTTTTTTTTATTCATTTTTCCAAATTATCCCCTCCCTCCCCCCGATGACAGGCAATCCCATACATTTTACATGTGTTACAATATAACCTAGATACAATATATGTGTGTAAATACCTTTTTCTTGTTGCACATTAATTATTAGCTTCCGAAGGTATAAGTAACCTGGGTAGATAGACAGTAGTGCTAACAATTTACATTCACTTCCCAATGTTCCTTCTCTGGGTGTAGTTGTTTCTGTCCATCATTGATCAACTGGAAGTGAGTTGGATCTTCTTTATGTTGAAGATTTCCACTTCCATCAGAATACATCCTCATACAGTATTGAAGTGTACAGGGATCTTCTGGTTCTGCTCATTTCACTCAGCATCAGTTGATGTAAGTATCTCCAGGCCTCTCTGTATTCCTCCTGCTGGTCATTTCTTACAGAGCAATAATATTCCATAACCTTCATATACCATAATTTACCCAACCATTCTCCAATTGATGGACATCCACTCAGTTTCCAGTTTCTAGACACTACGAAAAGAGCTGCCACAAACATTTTGGCACATACAGGTCCCTTTCCCCTCTTTAGTATTTCTTTGGGATATAAGCCCAATAGCATCACTGCTGGATCAAAGGGTATTCACAGTTTGATAACTTTTTGGGCATGGTTCCACATTGCTCTCCAGAATGGCTGGATTCTTTCACAACTCCATCAACAATGTATCAGTGTCCCAGTTTTCCCACATCCCCTCCAACATTCATCATTATTTGTTCCTGTCATCTTGACTAAGCACTTTTTACAAATATTACTTTATGAGCTCCTCACAACAATCTGGAGAGTTAGGTAAATATTATTATTGTTACCATTTTACAACTGAGGAAACTGGGGCAAAAAAGGTTAAGGGTTTGCCCAGGATCACACTAAAGTCAGTATCTGAGGCCATATCTGAACTCAGATTTTCCTGACTCCATACCCAGTGCTCAATCCACTGTGCCATCCTGCTGACTTTCTATTCTCCAATTTTTTAACATTTTTATTTAAAGTTTTGAATTCCAAATTCAATCCCTCCTTTCCCTCCCTCCCTGAAACCATAAGCTAATCAGATATGTTATCCAGGTGCATGTAAAACATTTCCATATTAGTCTTTTTGCACAAGAAAACTCAAGATTTTACTCCTTTTTAGAAAACATCTTGTGGTTAATGTTCCTCAAAGAGTAAATAAAATGCTAAAATATTTCCTGAAAAAACATTTAACAAGATTTAACACATTAACACATTCCCTTTGAGCAAGTCTACAGCAAAGTACAGGAGCAAGAAAGGTACCCTGACCCTGGATTCTGCAGGCTGCGCCCTCTTCCAGCCCGCCTCTGACCCTTGCTTCCAGAGTGACCTTGGAGTCCCGTCTTGCCAGTTTTCCATCCTCTCCCTGGCACACAAGCTCCCTGAGGGCTGCCCCGGGTTCTGGTGGCCCTTAGCTCCAACCCCTATCCCAGGGCATAGGAAGCACTTAACAGAAGGCATGGAGAAAGGAAATCTTATAATCACAAAGTGGAATCACACACCAGAGGATGGATGGAGGAGATCCATAAGCAGACTACTCTTGCTAGAGATCCTTGAATTAGGGAAATGGCAAGAGTGCATTAACTGATTTCAATTGTCAGGTTGGTGTAGAGTGAGAAGGGGATTTCAATGGTAACCAGGCAATTTACAGATTTATAGATTTAAGTCAATAGCTCAACTTGCATTCAAAAGCAAAGAGGTATAATGTACTCCCTGTAGAGCATACCATTTTGTAAGAAGCTGAAGCCTATTGTAAACACTTAAGATTGCTCAAGCCATGAGGGAAAGACAGACTTCAGATGCTGAATGCCAATTAACTACAAAAGGAGGGGGAAAAAAAAAGGAAAGAAAAGCTAATACACAGAAGACTGTTAGTGAACCATTCATTATAAGAAAAGGAAAAGAAAAATGCCCTAAATTTTCATTCATTGGTGAAGATTCATTCACTCACAGAGCACCAGGCATAGAAAGAATCTCATTAATCAATTTATTCCAATCCTTCCTTAACAGTTGAGGGAAACTGAGGCTCAAAGATAGGGGGTGACTTGAACAAAACCCGGGGCCCACTCTCACCACATACTGCTGGCTCCCATAATCTAAGATGTATCTTCAGGATTTCAGACACCATGGATACAAAGGTACAGAAAAACCAAAGATAAGACTAGTTCAAACTACTGCTTCTGTCTGAAAAGACAGGAGAAAGTCAAATTGCAATAGATCTCTGATGTCAGCCTAAGGAGTTTGTATTTTATCCTTTGGCAATGGAAAGGCACTAACAGATTCTGAGCAGGGCTAACCTGTCATCCAAATGGCATTTATGAAAAACTGACTGTTGCAAGAGGTTATAGATCAGCAGAAGAGACCAGTTGGGGGCTACTGCTGGAAGCCACTCTAAATCATCATCAAAACGGTATGGCAGCCATGGGGACAGAAATGAGGAGGCAGAAACAAGAGTTACTTTTCCAATATATATATATATATTTTTTAAGATTTCATTATTTCTTTGGTTATTGCATCACTTAGATTTTTTCTGTGTATATGTTGAGGGCAGGATCAGCATGATTTAATGACAAATAAAAACAGAGGGAAAGAGCAAAGGAGTGGTGGAAAGTAAATTCTGAGGCTTTGAGATTAAGAAACCTATGTTGTCATTAATAGAAAGAAAGAAGACAGGGAGAAGAGTTTTGAAAAGATGATGAATGCAATTTTTGATATGTTCAGCAGGAAAAAATAGGGAATTCTAAGTGGAATAAGAATAGCTCACATGTATGTAGGCTTGAAGACTTGCAAAGCACTTTGATCCATTTCTTCCATCCTCAGAATAAGCCCAAAGAAGGTGTCATCATTATCTCCATTTCACAAATAAGGGGCTCAGTAATCTGGCCAGGGTCAACAAATCATAAATGTCTAAAGTGGGAAGCCTGGGTCTTCTTGATTTATCCCACTAACATCCTCTTCTCTTTCAAGCAAGCAGTTAATACAGTCAAACTGGGAGGAGAAAACGTCCCCTGAGCTATTCGATCAAATCACCTCCTTTTAAAAAAGTAAGACACAAGATGCTGGGGCTCGATAAGAGTTTTCAAGAGAAAACACCTCCATTGAGTTTATCCAAGTTTAAACTGGGTGTGAAAAAAGCCTAAATATCTCCACTGAAAAACAGCTCTGATCAAAGGCTTTCGCCCAAGTGTGAAAGTCCTTAACCAATTTAAGAGTCCCTGAAAGCTCCCTGGATGAACTCCACTGAATTGCACAGGAAGCATGGTCTGGTTGGTGGAATAAATTTGGTCCCAGCCAGAGGACCTCTGTATCCCAGGCATTCTGGAGTAGGCAGAGAGGGCATAATTCCCCAGAATGGATGATTTAGTGTCTGCCCGCGATACTACGAACAATCAGAGTAAGGAAGGGCAGCCATGTCTAAGGAGAACTTCACGAGTGCACCATCCCTTCCCCAAGAAAAGCTGCAGATGAGGCAGCCTTTGCCACTTACACTCTCTAAGGTGGAGGCTATTTCCCTCAACTCTCTCTGTTACTGGGGACTCTGGGGGAAATTATACCAGCTCTTCTTAATATTCCACACCCTGGCGCAGAAGCTAAGTCTGGCTGACTATTGGTATCAATTGATAATTATGGAGGAAAGCCAACTGGTGGGAGCTTATGAGCCACAGACATTGCCCCCCACTCCATCCTCCAGGCCCTCACACGGCTAACCAAGAGTCCAGACAGTGACTGGGGAAGACTGGGTCTGGACAAACGGAAGAGCCCTGGGTATGTGCTACAATGGTATGTTTGTTCCAGTCTTCAATGTGAACTCCAGAAAAGCCTGAATCTGAATTATAAGCCCAATATTTATTAACTCTATGAACCCAGACAAATCACTTTAGCTAAATTTTAGTTTCTTCATCTGCCAGAGATACTATTATCACAGACTATTACAAAAAAAAAAAAAAAAAAAACAACCTTGAAATTGTGAAAAGTATTCTGGAAATTAATGTATTAGGACCATTATTAATAAATACTAAAATTTCCATCAAATATTAAGGACAATTTTTTTTTTTTTGGTAATAGTCTGTGATAATAGTATCTCTGGCAGATGAGAGAAATCTCAAAGCTCTCACTCTCATACAAATCATCACTGAGTAGCCCAAGTTCCATTTCTGCATTGAATAATGGAGAAAGGAGTGAACTGGAAAGCTAGAGGGAAACTAAAGGAATTATAGGAATTAGTGGAAAGGTAATATTCAAGGTCAGAGTTTGATTTCCTCATTTTTAAAAATTGTTTTTTAAATATTCTTCCTAATAAACTTCTGTGAAAGGATTTGAATTTGGAAAAAAAATTGTTTTTTAGTTACATGCAATTCTTCATGACCCCATTTGGGGTTTTCCTGTCCAGTTTATTTATAGATGAGGAAACTAAGGGACATAGGGTTAAATATCACTCAGCTAGTAAGTGTCTGAGGCCGGATTTGAACTCAGGAAGACTCCAACACTTCTCCCCCTCACTGGCCCTGAGATCCAGAGAAGGAGAGTAATCGGGTCCCACAACAGCTCTTTGCAGTCAGTGGCAGGAGTTGGACCCCGAAACCCTCATTCTCCGTTCTCTGCTCTCTCCATGATGATGAAAGGACATTTATTAAGTGCTTACTATGTGCCAGTAGGCTGCCTCTCTTTCAAATCCCTTTGAGACTGTTCTCGTGATCTCTATCTCACAGAGCTATTATCTCAACATGTAGAAGCAGCATCTTAAGCACAGTGGGGAGAAGGTGATAAGACACAAAAACCTAAACCAAAATTATAGGACAAGTGGAAAATGTTGACGATCTATTTTTTTTAAGTCACATATATCTCTGTTAAAAATCCAAAGGGAAAAAAGAATGTCTGAGGAATGCTCAGCCAGCCATGAATCTATCACCAAAACCATTAACCATCATCCTGAAAATCAAAGCTTTAATGTCTGCAGCAAGAAAGAATAATTACCGAATTCATGAAGCATCCTGTCTACACTTGAGACAAATATATATTTGCTAATCTTGATGAAATGTCTGGAACAAATGCATTTCAGAAATATAATTTCAGTTTGAAAAGCCTGGCATTTCACACCAGGTAGGCAAGTTGTTATTAAATACACATGAAATAAACACTGAAGGTACTAAGGAGGGCTTTCACTAAATATATGCAGCCTTGAAAAGTGCAGAATAATTTGTCAAGTGACCTTTTTTTCAGTTTCTAGGTACTCCCAAATGCATCAGGTATTTGTATTTGGGCCTAACTTTTCTCCTCCAAAGATGGGCATTCTCTACAGGTGTTAATCATACGCACACCACCTGGGCCCGACCTGAGGTTTCCTAAGTGTAAGGAGCTTAGGCCAATGCCCACTGGCACCTGTCAGCACAGGTGGTCTTAAAAGAGTTGCTTAGGGCAGGTGTTGGGATCATTGGATTCCCTAACATATTAAAAAGACTGATGTGGGACTTCAAAAACTTGTGGGGATCATTGCATTCCCTAACAGTGAAGCAATGGACAATAGATTGGTTTTGGACTATCTCTTGGTTGCTGAAGAAGGTGTATGTGTGTCTGGTGTTTACATACCCTCCTTCTAGGACTTCTGGAAATCTCTTACAATACCATGTTGATTTATATTGTTTGTTATATCACTACTTGCATGTACAATTCTTGTTTGTTACACCACATCGAGTCTGCACTGACTGTGGGGAGAGTCACCACTAATAGCCTCTGCGTTATTGCTATGTGCTTGTGTAATAACTCCCATGTTGATGGGTTTGTGCATACTTGTCTCTAATAAGGCCCTTCAACCCAGAAACCCGCTAACAAATCCCCACTTCTCTTTGGTGCTTTTCATCTCCCTTCCTGAGATGTCAGGGGGGGCGTGATTATCTCCTTTTTGGGGTCCTCATCTCCCTGAAAAGTCAGGGATGACCTCCTGTGGTCTAAAACAAAAGAAAGCGGGAGATGTAAAGGGCTAGAACTGAGCAATGCACTTGGATAATGAAGCACGTGAGACTAATTGCCAATTGGACGGTTCCCTATGAACTTGTTTGAAGGTTGACCCTCCCCAGCTGTTCTGTGCTGACTTGATTGGTGGGACAAAGAGGGGGAAGTGACTTGTGTAGGTGGAGTAGGAGAAACTTGGGTGGTGGAACTCACGCTCTCTCTCGCACTTGTGACCTGGCGATGGAGGGGACGGTAAAGATCAAGAATAAAGACGTTTGGTGATCCTGACTCCGGCTGATTTCTGGGAAGACAGAGTTCCAGCAGGCAGGCCCTTGGAGGATCAGTGACTTGCTGTCACACAGCCAGCATGTGAGAGGGACCAGCTCTCTGTTCAAGCTGTCACAGCCTCTCCTTTATATCTTTACCCCTGGAAATTTCTTCTAAACTCATTTGCATTTCACCCTATTTCAAGTGCTACATTATTTCAGGTAAATCACAAAATATAACATTAAACAAGAACCCTGTGACCACAGGTAGGTCTGCTGATCCTGCCAATATAGCCTGAGACCAGATCAGTTATTTAGAGCTAGAAGGGGTCTCAGTGGCCAGCTTGTGTAGCCCAATCTTACTTTACAGCAGAGGAAAATGGCACAGCGTCGGCCGTGAAATTGGAACCCAAGACTTTGTCCAACTCCAGAATCGATATTCTTTCCGTTGTGCCAGAGATCTCTTCAGTGTATCTGGACAGGATATTTCCAGCAACAGTGGTCTAAAGAAGGCTGTACCTTTAGAAAATTTTTCATGGATACCTGAATTGAAGTTTTGTCACTTCTTAGAGCCGTCTTAAGAGCTAAAAAGTCATTTCTGGACATTCTCCTAACATAAATTTTTGGCAATCTTAGGTTTTCCCCCTTATAGATCTTATATTTTATGCATCCGCTTCCTCATGCACAGCCTTCAATAAAACAAGAAACCATCCTATTGAACAATGATCTCTAGGTATCTTTCTGTCTAATCCCCTCATTTTACAGATGCAGAAATTGGGACCCCAGACAAATTGAGTGAGTTGCCCAAAAAAGTCATGGAGCCAAACCTTTCTTCAGTAGGAAGTCAAAATCTTTGCTTACACCTGCTGCCAAATCAAAAAAAGCTAAATGTTAGGAAAGAATCAACATAAAATGAATGTAAAGTCTTTTAATGTAATGTAAATGTCTTTTAAACAGAATTCAGTTTGATTAAAAACCAGAAGTGGTTGACATTTATAAAAACACTCTTCTTATATAAAGCTATTGTTTTTCAGGGAAAAGTTATTTAAAACTCAGTTATAAAACTATATATACACCCTTTAACCCAGTAATACCGCTATTAGATCTATTTCCCAAAGGTTCAGGAAAAAAGGAAAAGAATGTATATGTTCTAAAATACAAATAGCATAAAATACATTTAATACATTTAATACATAAAATACATTTTGTGGTGGCAAAAAACTGGAAATTGGCAGGATGACCATCAACGGGGGAATGGCTGAATGAGCCATTTCTATAAAATGATTCTGATAGGATACAACTGTACTCGTGCATGTGTGTGTTTGTATACCAAATGTTGGCTTTCTCTAATGCTGAATTTCTTTATTTTTTTTTCATTTGAAGCCCATTTTTACGTGACCCCAAATATACAAAAGTATATAAAATAGGTATTAAAACCTAGCTTCTTATGGGGGTTGCAACCCCACATGGGGCCTTGTAACTAAATGTGATGATTGCAAAATTTTGATTTATTCTCAGTAAATGTTTAATTTGTGTACCTATTTTATATACCTGTATATAAAATAAATATATATGTATATGTATATATATATATATGTTTGTATATCATTGATATATTTGTTCATTTATTGTGTTTTTTGATAAATGAACAAATGAATAAATAAATGGGGTTTCTTTTGGAAGGGGGGGGATTAAGTCCAAGATCAATTTTTTCAAACGAATCAAAAAAGAGGTTTGGAGGGGTTTTTTTGGCTTTTTTCCTCTTTTACTATAAAATCTCACCACTATCCCGGGAATTTCTCTTATGTTTTGGCTTTTTTTCTATTTGGTCTTCATCACCGGCTGTTCTGCATATGTGACTGGTGAAAGACATCATGAATAATCACCCAAAGGATTACTCTTTAGCTGCAGATTCTCATCAAGGCCCAAATTCAAACTCTCTCCGCAAGGAACAGGGTAGAAGCCTGGACGTCTATTAAAATGCTTTAACCTAAGTTTAAAGCCATTTCCGGATTGAGCTAAGGAAAAGCCACTGATGAAACAACTGGCAGCGTGAGTGTGTGAGAACAAGCCTAAGGACAAACTAAGCCAGTTCACTCTGGGCACCTGTGTAAAAGTTCTGTACATCCAAGTTCAATGTCACACAGGGAAACAATGGCACAAAATACCAACACTGTGGAATCCAAGAGTCTCTATGCCAAAAGGAGGAAAGGGTTTAAAAAGCTGGGGGTGGGGGTGAGGAGGGAAAACAAAGCCCCTGAATAAAACCATAGAGGCCATTGGAAACTTGTGCACGGCTCAGCTATCTTACTCCAAATCTGCAGGGCCTCCCAGAAATGCCAAATATTTTGCTTAGGACTGCAGATCTGCTCAAGGCCTTGTGTCAGGTTCTCTCTCTAACATTTAAACACAGTTCTTGACCATTGTTAAAAGGGGCTGTTTTGTTTTTAATTGCAAGGAATAATATTTCAAAATAGTAAAACAGAAAAAAAATTCTTGCAGATTGTGTCTATTTCTTTATTATCTTTTCAGCAAAACTCATGCTCTCGCTCTCTCCCTCTCCATGTGTACATATATATATATTTCACTACATAAAATTTATTTTATATATATATATAAATATATATTTGTAAATGTGTATATGTTTATGTCATCTATGGGGAGGGGGAAAGGAGACAGATGTGGAAAAGGGGGAAAAAGAAATCCAAAGCACAGATACTCATTAAAAAATACTAGAAACATGAAAAAGTTTAAGAGCCACTTTCTACCACAAGAACACAGCCTCCCCCCTCCAGCCTCAGGAGCAGACTATCCAGAGAACACCCTCCTCTCTTACCATAAATATTGCCTCAGGAAAGATCCTAGGGCTCTATAGCAATAAAGGGGATTTGGCCCCCAAGTTTCAAGATTTGAATTTGAATTTGTCAGAAATATCTTGAAGACTTGTCAAGATTTGCCATTTAAGAGGCACCCAACCTTCTGTCATTGTTTAAAATATACATCTGACTAGTCTAAATACTAGATAACTATTTATGACTAGATAATGGCTAGATAAAACGAAGCTTGCAATTTTAGTCAAAGCAGTCCCAAAACATTGTCTTAGTCCAGTGCCCTCCTAAAGGCACAGAAACAATCAAAATTTACCCAAATTGCATACCCACTCAGTGGGCAAAGGTGAGGTTCACGTATGGGACCCCTAATCTAATCCGGAACACTTTCCCTTATATAACAAAATTTCCAATTTGAAATAATAGTGTTATTAAAATGCTATAGTCACGTTGTTCAACCTTATTTTAGATCCTTCTGTTGTTCTTTCAGCCATTTTCAGTCCCCATTTTCTGACTGGGACCCCATTTGGGGTCTTCTTGGCAAAGATACTGGAATAGTTTGCCCTTTCCTTCTCTGGTTTATTTTACAGATGCGGAAAATGAGGCAAGCAGGGTAAAGTGACTTGGCCAAGATTACACAGCCAGATTTGAACTTGGGAAGCAGAAAATTCCTGATTCCTAGTCCAATTCTAACCACTCTACCACTTAACTGTCTCTAGTGTTTCTGCTAAGAAACACTGCCCAGAAGGTTTTGGAGGAACTGAGCTGCTTTACTAGAATAAAATCTAACAGGAGTCTGCTGTACCCATGATCTGGGCACCCACCAATCAATAAGCCACTTCATCTTTCCTTCCTCCTCAAATGTAAAATTAAGGGAGCAAGTCTCCACAAAGCTCGATTAGCCTTTGGGGCTCTGGCCTCTGTGGAGGGTTTAAGTGGGACAGAAAAAAATGATCTACAAGAAAGTTTATTCGGTCTAGAGACACTGCTTGAAAACTGGCCTTGGCTTTAGACCTGGGTAAGAGATTAAAGTCCTTGCCTCTGGGTGGTCCTGGGCAAGCTGCTTAACTTGCCAAGTGCCAGACAACTCTTGAAAAGGATGAAGAGCAAAACAATGGCAGATTAGCACTGGAAGAGAGGGAGCACCCTTCACCAATAAAAACCACAGGGCTAGATCAAAAGGCTTGTACCTTTTCTTCCCCAAGAAAAATAGTCCCAAACTGTCTGAATCAAAACCGCCACAAGCCCCAGGGGATGGGGATCAGGAGACTAGAACTAGAACTAGATTCCTTGCAAGGGGGTGAATTAAAAGTTTTTGCTGCTCCCGACCAAGAGTCACAAAATTCAGTGAGATACTGGAAAAGGGGACCAGAGACTCTCAGTGGGTACAATTTATTGCAAGAAAACCAAATAGAGATGGTTTAGAAAGCAATAGAGCATGGAAGTCAAATGACACAATTGAGATCCACATACATTTCTAGCCTGGGGTAGGAGGGATAATTGGAGGGAGTGGAAATAAGGTGGGGCTGAGATTACATTCCATACATAGGCCCATTGTAAATGAACTAGGTAGAAGTGACCAGACTTTGGGTAAAACATTGTCAAACTGGCAAAGATACTTTCCCTGGGTCTCTGAGTGGGTTGCATTACAATACCATCATAGGATCTTTGTCTATTTACATACATGCTTTCATCAAGTGATTCTCAGTCCCCAGGAGACACTCTGGATATTATTAGTTATTTTTTAAAATCCGGAAGTCAAATGTAATTTTAACACCACATTGAAGACACATGGAATAGTACCTAACGCAGAACAGGTGTTTAATAAATACTTAGCAAGTGAAAATCAGATAAGTTCAGAACTTTCCACTACTTTATTATGAAAGGCTGTTAGTCACTCAATAGCAGGGGAACAAAGAAGTTGGGGTGTGGGATCTGATAGACTGGAAAACTGGAACACAAAAAGTCAATCCCTCCTCTGGGACGCTGGGAGAGAGGGTGGTATTGACACTGTAACAAATACCCAGTGGAGAATGTATCTAAAATGGTACCCAATTTAAGGCGAGAGGTTTAGCCCAGCTATACATGTCACATCTGGCTTCTGGAACGTTTTCATCAGAAGAAACTACACAAAATCCATTTACCTAAAACACCAACAACAAAACACAAGCTAATGCCATTTATATTATATATATACACACATAAAAGGTATTTCCCATTTCCCCACACTTCCTGCCCTGTTCCTTGGCAAGAAATTAACTTGAAAGTTCAAAATCCCCATAAAATTAAGTCTGATTATTATGGGAATCACCACTTCACATGAGTGTGAAAGTTGTAAACACTTGCTGACAAAAACAAAACACCCAAACATTCTGTTTCCAAGTGAGAAGTTGGCAGCCACTGAATATTCCTGGCAGTAATTAAATACATCCAACATAAGATAAAGAAATGTAACCTACCTCATCAAAGTTGCTGTCCTCTTTCTTCAAAGCTTTAAAAGAAAAAAAGAAAAGGAAACCGTTATTGTCATGAATTTTGAAAAAAGAGCAAAAGTAACTACGTTACACAGGGAGGATGAGATACAGGGAGATGGAATAATGTGATCTTGTTTCAGAAAGCAAAGACTACACTAGCCTGAATAACAATTTTGTGATCAAAATATGAAAGTGAAAATGAGATATGGAATTGCACAGCATGCATCTTTGTGAAATGTTTTTCATAAATATGTAAATCAAACTCTCCTTTCAGGTAAAGAAAAATGGCGTTTACAAGAAATCTTTTCTACCATTCTTATTCACTCCGAAAACATTTCCAGGAAAGTACAACCAAACCAGAATTATAAAGTAATATTTCCCTTTTTCATATTTCTTTGTTGCATGCACCCAAAAATTTTATGCAGGAATTATTGGCCCGATGTGTGTCACAAATGGATCAGCCATTATTTCCTGTGGATTGTTCCAATGACACAGCCTCACTCTGCCAAGCATTCCTTGGGCCATCTGAAATAACCAGAGAAGTTTAAATGATGTGGGGGAGAGGTCTGAGGTGTCAAAACAGCAACAGTCGGGAGAAATAATGTTTTGGCCATTTTTTTTTTTTTTTTTTTGTACAATAAGTTCAGCAAGCAAACTCACTATTCAAGGAGATAATTAGTTTGAAAATTTTTCTGGAAGCTACTAGAGACTGAATTGAAATTCAAATAAACTGCCCATCTGCACGACTATAATATTGTCACTGATGAGTACGAGCATCATTTAATTTTTCATGTGCTGGGGTCTGATCTCTAGGGGATTAAATCCCACAAGCGCTGAAAAATATGTGTATCTTTTAAGGAATATGTATGCATTGGCTGATGTACCCAAAGTTGATAGGTTAACAGAACTATTTTAATTAATGCAGTGTAATGTTTGGCAACACAACAAAGATAGTGGATAGTATTCAAAGTCCACCTTGTGTTAAATTGTAGCTGCAAAAATCAAAATGAGATGGGCAGTTGTCCTGTTAACAATGGACCTAAGTCAAAAGTTGTGAAATCAAAGCTTATGGGTAGTCCTGAAAAAATTCTCCCACTCACTAATTTATACTACAAATGTGTTCTCTCTAATGAAACAAAAAGGGGAAAATAATGAATATTCTCTAGAATCATTCATCCTTATTTGTTCCCCTTCTTCGAAATTTATAAATGTAAAATAGCTTAAAATCCTTTACCATAGGGAATGATTTCTAATGAATGAAAAGTAAAAAGTCTGTACTTGGTTAGAGTCTTGATTTTCTAATCTTGTTTTCAATTTACTTGTACAATCAACCTGATCTGTTAGCATCTTTATACACATTAAAAAAATGTTTCTGATAGGAATTTTGTTTTTCTTGCTTTTTCAATTGAGGGGGGTAGATGAGAAGAAAAGAGAGATCTTTGTTTGAAAAAATAAATAAAATTTAATTTAAAAAAAGTTCTCTTGTAGAAAAATGGCATTAATTCTTGCCCTGTTGTCCAGTTGATTATTATATGAAAATGAAATCCTCAAAAGAACTGAAGCACACAAGTTTGGAAGGTATTCTGTTAAGGTAACCAAGAGGATCCAATACTCTTCAAGCTGCCCCGGAAGTAGCCTAACCTAATGGACACCTTAGAATTACAAAGCCCTGCCTCAAAGGCAAACTGAGGAGGCAACCACAGGAGAGTCCCATAACCTCTCAGTGCCCCCAACATCTCACTAAGGCACTAAATTGCCTCCATCTGGGTGAGGTGGAGGGTGTTTCCAGGCCCAGATATGCTGACTCCAAAAATTCTTTTCTCCAGCCCCAGCTGTTAACTGATTCACTGTAATCTGTTCATGGTTTATACTAGTCAATAGAAACCTTATAGTTTATATAAACCTTTTATATAATTTAATAATTTATAATTTATATCATTTTTATATTTACACATAAGTCTATAATTTCAACTTTTATAGCATAGAAGATCTTAGGGTATAAATCACAGCATTCATTCCTAATCGATTCATTTATCATGATTTTAGCTATATGCTAATATACCAAGCTAAACAAAAATAAAATATTTAATAGCTACGTATGTATTTTCTTGTCACTTATTCAACAACAACAAAAAATTTACAGCAGGTATAGTGTTATATGAAAACACAATTCCCCCTCCCCCCTCCAAGAACAATCAATCTAGTTTCACAAACATTTTAGCTATTTGTTCTAACACATTTTATGTCAGATGAGATCAAGATAGCTGCCATCAGAACAATTCCATCTCCCCACCCTATGAAAGAGGGAGAATGAGAATGTGAAAGAGAGAGAGAAAGAGGGGAGGGAAGGGAAAGAGACAGAGACAGTGAGAAGCAGAGAGAAAGAGACAGAGACAGAGAGAGACAGACAAAGAGACTGGGAAACAAAGAGACAGAGACAGAGAGACAAGGAAACAGAGACAGAGAGACAAAGAGACAGGGAAACAGAGACAGAGAGGCAGAGAGAAAGAGAGACAGAGACAGAGGCAGAGAGAGAGACAGAGACACAAACAGTGAGAGGCAGAGAGACAGAGACAGAGACAGAAAGAGACAGACAGAGACTGGGAAACAGACAAAGAGACAGAGAGACAGGGAAACAGAGACAGAGAGGCAGAGAGAAAGAGAGACAGAGACAGAGAGAGACAGAGACAGAGGCAGAGAGAGAGACAGAGAGACAAACAGTGAGAGGCAGAGAGACAGAGACAGAGAGAGACAGACAAAGAGACTGGGAAACAGACAAAGAGACAGAGACAGAGAGACAGGGAAACAGAGACAGAGAGACAAAGAGACAGGGAAACAGAGACAGAGAGACAGAGAGACAGGGAAACAGACAGAGAGACAAAGAGACAGGGAAACAGAGACAGAGAGGCAGAGAGAAAGAGACAGAGACAGAGGCAAAGAGAGAGACAGAGAGAGAGAAACAGAGACAGAGGGACAGAGACAATGAGAGGCAGAGAGAAAGAGACAGAGAGACAGAGACAGTGAGAGGCAGAGAGAAAGAGAAACAGAGACAGAGAGAGAGACAGAGACAGAGGCAGAGAGAGAGACAGAGACAGTGAGAGGCAGAGAGAAAGAGAAACAGAGACAGAGAGAGAGACAGAGACAGAGGCAGAGAGAGAGACAGAGACAGTGAGAGGCAGAGAGAAAGAGAAACAGAGACAGAGAGAGACAGAGACAGAGGCAGAGAGAGAGACAGAGAGACAGAGACAATGAGAGGCAGAGAGAAAGAAACAGAGACAGAGAGAGAGACAGAGACAGAGGCAGAGAGAGAGACAGAGACAGTGAGAGGCAGAGAGAAAGAGAAACAGAGACAGAGAGAGACAGAGACAGAGGCAGAGAGAGAGACAGAGAGACAGAGACAATGAGAGGCAGAGAGAAAGAAACAGAGACAGAGAGAGACAGACAAAAAGACTGGGAAACAGACAAAGAGACAGAGACAGAGAGACAAAGAGACAGGGAAACAGGGACAGAGAGGCAGAGAGAAAGAGACAGAGACATAGGCAGAGAGAGAGACAGAGAGAGAGAGAGAAACAGAGACAGAGGGACAGAGACAATGAGAGGCAGAGAGAGACAGAGAGAGAGACAGAGACAATGAGAGGCAGAGAGAAAGAGAGACAGAGACAGAGAGAGACAGACAAAGAGACTGGGAAACAGACAAAGAGACAGAGACAGAGAGACAGGGAAACAGAGACAGAGAGACAAAGAGACAGGGAAACAGAGACAGAGAGACAGAGAGAAAGAGACAGAGACAGAGGCAGAGAGAGAGACAGAAACAGAGACAGAGAGACAGAGACAGTGAGAGGCAGAGAGAAAGAGACAGAGAGACAGAGACAGTGAGAGACAGACAAAGAGACTGGGAAACAGACAAAGAGACAGAGAGACAAAGAGACAGGGAAACAGAGACAGAGAGGCAGAGAGAAAGAGAGAGACAGAGGCAGAGAAAGACAGAGAGAGAGAGAAACAGAGACAGAGGGACAGAGACAATGAGAGGCAGAGAGAAAGAGACAGAGACAGAGAGACAAAGGAGACAGGGAAACACAGACAGGGAAACAGAGACAGTGAGAGGCAGGGAAACAGAGACAGCGAGACACAGACAGTGAGAGGCAGAGAGAAAGAGAAACAGAGACAGAGAGAGAGACAGAGAGACAGAGACAGTGAGAGACAGACAAAGAGACTGGGAAACAGACAAAGAGACAGAGACAGAGAGACAAAGAGACAGGGAAACAGAGACAGAGAGACAGAGACAGTGAGAGAAACAGAGAGAGGGAGGAAGACAGAGACACAGAGACTGAGATAGAGAGACAAAGAGAGAGACAAAAAGACAAGAGAGACAAAGAGACAGAGACCATATTCAAAAACTCGGGCAGATAATGTCCTCTGGGGGAAGAGCAGGCCATAAGTCAAGATGGTGGGAGCAGCAGAAGCAGCCACTGCAGCAGCAGTCATTACTCATGTTAGCATTAGCAATTCCTCCCCAGCACACGCAGCCCCTCGGAGTTTACCTAGCGCTTCACACGGTCCTTGTCTCATCTTCACCACTGCCCCAGGCTGGCGTTATGATTACCTCCATTACAAACAAGGAAACTGAGGCTGGCCCGAAGGGGTTGGGAGGGCTTCAGGCCAGCGGTGAGGAGGCCGTTCTGGGCCCGGCCCTGGGGACCAACACCGTGCCGGAAGGGGTCCGCACAAAGGAAAAGCTCCTCATAAGCGGAGAGGCTCATCGAGTGCCCCAGTTTTCTGAGCTGACATCCCGCCAAGAGCAGGGAGATGCAGGGAGACCCAGCACAGGCCCAGCAGAGCCTTCGGTGCAGGGAGGGCTCCAGGAGGATCCAGGGGAAGATGCTGAGAAGCAGCAGGTGGGGACTTGAAGGCAGCCAAGACTCCCTAATGAGACTCTCACGGCAGCTAGGAGGAAAGGCCTTTCGAGTCACAAGAGCCCAAGTTCAAATCCAGTACTTCCCAGCTGTGAGACTCTGAGCCAAAAACTTAGAAAAACAAACAAAAAACTATTTTCCCCAAAGGTAACATAAGAGTAAGATCAAATGTGATAACATCTGTAAAGGGCTCAGGTGCTATATGAATGCTAATTACTGTTGTTGATGATGATGATGATGACCATGAAGATGAAGATGATGAAGATGAGGATGAGGATGATAATAGCTATCCACAAGGGGAATGGACTGTCTACAAGCAAAGGGTGTTGAGCGATTCCTGGGGAAGGAACTGAAATGGCAACTAGGGAATCTGGGCGGGTCAAATTGATTTAGTCTTAAAATGTACAGTTATCTATGTTCTGCTGTATTTTTATTTCTTTTGTTAAGTACTTCTCTATTACATTTTCATTGGTTCAGCTGCCCTTAGGAGGGGTGTTTGATGCCTCTGCCTAAGAAGGCCTTCTTTTTCAGATTTAGTTAAACCAGAGAGTCTCCAAACACCCCTCTGACACCAAAATCCCGACTCCAATGTTGTTAATGACATGTAAGACCAGGAAAGGATGTCAACTAGTAATAGAGAAGAAATTAATTGTCCCAATAATTCCTATTAAGCTTTTAGACAGTCACACCGGCTAAATCCTCTATCGGAAATGGACCTACCAGAATGAGAAAAGCAGGGAGGAGTTGGGCCCTGTTTTGACAGAGGGATGAATACCTGAACTCCAAAATCACAAACTGAGGTGAGGGAGTATGGAATCTATCACCTCCCAGCCCCAAACTCTTTCCACTCTTCTCCCTTTTACTCATACATTACTCTAGGATTTAAGGAAGACAGTGATTAGAAAGTGAGACAGATGGAAAGGCACAAAGTAAGGAAGGGAAAATGGGAGAGGGCAACAATGGCAAAAAAGTTAGAAGACGACAAACATATCTAAAGGTATCCAAAAAACTCTCGAGTTGTGCCCTAGGACCCACAAGGACAATCTGCTCTTACCACAATAGCACTGTAGGTCTAAGAAGCCCTTTGAAAATACTCTCCTACATGAATAATACTTTGCATTCGTTAAAACAATCTAAATAATGAACCATCTCCTCTGACAGTTTTTACAAGAATAAGGACCGTGAATTAAAAGTATCTTCGATGACTGAATTCTGACATAAACATTCACATAGCATCTCTCTATTGAACATACAGTGAATGTCATTAATCATTCATGTGAATGTTAACCCCTAAGTTTCCACAACTATAGGAAGGAACAGCAAACTGCCAACATTTTTCTGGTTTAATGGAGTGCTATTTATTAACCCATTTAAGGAAATTGTGCATTTCCTCTCATTAGGAAAGTTCTCCATTTTGAGGCCCTCCAAGCCAAGTGATGCTTTTACTGATTAAAAACAAATACCCTTTCCTAAAAGAACACAATACAAATAAGTACAAATATTAAAATGTCTTGGTTTCCAGATTAAAGTTCTTAGTGTATTGTAGGATTGTTTCCAAGTGTCACTATGTGTAATCATTTTAATCCATAATTTTATAATCAATTAATGTCATAATTGCCATCTTCAAATAGTTGGAATTCCCTATATGGTGCTTCAGATTTAGAATTATAAATTCACTGTACAAAGATGCAGTGATCCAGGATGTTCTGATTAGATTAGCTGGGACCAGCTAAGCCTAAAATAAATAAATAAATACATATGCAAGAATTATCCAAACATAGGAGTCCCACCTCTCTGCTCCAATACATTGTTTCAATAGCAAAATTATGCCTGAAAGGAATCTAAAGAAATTTAGTTTGGTTCCCTGGAACATGTCCTAATCTCCTAACCCTGGCCTGGCTCTCCAAAAATATTTATAAGGACACATTTTAAATCATTTGAACAATATAAAGTAGGTTTCACTGCTCTTTATCTCATTTTATTGGCATCAAATAAAAACCAAAGAAATGTGTTGGACAACTAACTACAATAATTCCTAATTAGAGGGGAATGCTGACATTATTCAGCCATAAACTACAAACACTTCTAACTAGAATCAATGGGTGACTTTAAGATTCAATTATACAAGTCTTATGCGGGAGGCCCAGCTGATATCCCAGTCACTCTGGCAGACCTCACAAATTAGGGCTCTGTCGCTTGAAAATCAATGTGTTTTATAGGTCCTTTTTATAGGCAGTAATCTCAGCTTGTCCATGGTTACTGCAGGAGAGGAGGAAAGCTTGCAGGACCAATTTAATAGGGGAGCAAATAAAATAAGGCCTTCATGTTGCCACTCCTAACTTGTTATGGGCTGTATTATAAACACTGATTGAACAGCAAGTACTTTCAAACATTGTTCTTCATTGTTAACCAAGGTTTCCTAGTTGGGCAATTTGTCACTGCCTACAATTAAACAATGCTACCGGTATCACAAGATATTTTAAACTACCCCTGAGGAATTGCACACAAAATAAAGGGCAGAACTAAGTCAGTAAGAAGTATGCTATTTCCAGCAGGCATTCTGCAATAATCCCATCTGAGTTGGGCTAGGAAGGAGAAGGGTACTGGAGTGTCAAATTGCAGAACTGGGAAAAGGATCAGCAATTTGATCCCACTATGAACTACTAAAACACAGAGAGAAGATAATTTGATGTATGAAAAAAGCCCAAAACTCTAAGTTATAGCTGTCACTTCTTTCCTCATTTCACAGTGCTTTCTTCCTCAAGTCTTTCTCAACTATTTCAATAGTGTAATCTTGAAAATGCAATCTTAATACAATAAATTCCAATTAGTTTGAGCCCAAATACCTAAAAACCTTTCAACACAATCTTTGCTTTAGGAAAATTACAAGAAAATAAATAGGTAACAAGGATCAATCCAAAAAACAACTTCTAATGTATGACCCAATTTCAGTGTACCTTTAACCCAATCTCCTAGACGCTGTAAATCTATATTTACACTATATTATGATAAAATTAATGTTTGAGTTCCTGAAGGAACTCCAAGGAGCAATCAATCATATTGACTATACTGTAAAGCAGGATTTTTAAAAAATATATTTTTTAAAAATCTCAACAAGGGTTGAAATTCTAGAAAAGAACTTCTGATCACTAACCCTCAATAAACTTGAAATTTCAATTACCTACCATATTCCACTTCCCTAAGAGTCTGGCTAATCCAGGTCTTACAGAATGGAAATAAAAAACAAGACTTCCAAATTATTTAAACATGGACACAGCTAATATTAAATTTATATTTTGTATTCATTTCCTTAGTTTCTTATCGAGGCAACTGAAATTAATTATTTAATACAAAACTGGCTTGACTCCAACAGAGTCATTAATATTAGAAATACATAGAAAAATGTTTTTAAAACATTAGGCTAATGGACTGCAAAAGCAGAAGCCTATATGATCATTTGGAGTAGAATCTAAATTACCAGTATTATTAATAATAAACACTGGATGAGCACCAAAGTACTTACTTTCAAATGCTGATTCTTAATCTTGAAACTTTTATTTCCCAAGTAATTCTAACTCTGATGAATGAACTTACAAATTTACTCATACATGCAAGGAAACTTTGGATATTCATATTCATTCTACGCTTAAGTTTAAGAATCTAAAGGTAGATAGGGCCTTATCATCTGAATTGATTTATCTATTCATGAATCAAAGGAAAACAAAGACACCACCAACTAATTCCATACCTTCAGAGCTGTGAGAAAAAAACAAAAGAATAGCTGAACATTTTTATTAGGATGTTTGTAAATGTAAAAAGTTAATTGAGCACAAATATATCTGCACCAAACTGTGTAAATATATACACATAGCCTATATATATTTATATACACACACACATACATATATATTCTCTGCAAAGCATTTCAGTATTTTTCTTTTTGGTGTGGGAAGGAATGGAATGGGACATTTTTCCACTTTATTTTCTATTTAACACTTTCATTAATATGGACATTAAATACCTGAAACAAAGACCTAGTTCCTATGGGACACGATGGCTCAGTTTAATAAAAAACAGAATTTTCCTGCAGTCTGCACAACCGCACACAGACGAGTGATCCCAGTGGCCAAGATGCTGTATCTGGCCAAGTTTGCTAAGTTTCAGGGACAATTTCTGTTGATAATACTTAAAACTTAACATGCTTTAAAAAAAAAAAAAATATATATATATATATATATATATATATATATATGTGTGTGTGTGTGTGTGTGTGTATACATATACATACACATATACATATATGCTTGTGGTGGGGGAGGGAAGGATGGTAGCTTTCACCTAAAGTTCTTTAAAAGTTTTTTGTAATTAAATGAATGAAGTCAATTGCTCCTAGTCATTAACAATGGACCAAGTAGAAATCCACTCTAGCGGGTAGTTTTAGCACACAGGTTGTGAAGCATCCAGAAAATGTGGGTATCTCGCGCCTCCGAAAAGCTAGAGCCGGGTTCCCAACAAACCCAGCGTCCTCGGAAGCCTTAAGTGACAAACAAAAGGTCCCACGCTACAGGGGCCACTTCCCCTTAGTTCCCAGCGTTCGCAAACGTCCCGGGAGTGTCCACCTTTCCAAGAATCCCCAAAGCTGAGCAAAGCAACCCGGGCAGCTGGCTGACATCAGTGTCCCGCGGTCCAGCTTTCTGGGGGCGTGGGGATGGGAGGAGGACCCAAGAGCAGGGCAGACGGTCGGGGGGAGGACGGGAAAGGGAGAGGGAAAGAGGGCGGGGTGGACAAATGCAAATAGCCGATAGGAATCCCCACCAAGGGTCCTCCGGGGTCCGAGAAGAGCGAGGGAGGAACCTGCCGGTCCTGGCCCCACCCTCCCCAGGTCGGGAGCCAAGTGCTGCCCGGCGAGCAGGACGCGCCGACCGGGCATCCATCCCGGGACTCAAGAGCCCGTGCCCGGGGACGCCGGGCATCGCTGCCCCCAGCTGCGCGCCGGCCGGAGGAGGGAGGCTGGAGGGGGAGGACAGGGCACTTAGGGAGCTGGGCAGCGGGGATGAGACCCGGGGCGGGCCGGCGGCCCCCGAGACTCACCTATCCGGCTGAAACTCTCCGACAAAGTTCGGCGCAACTTCTTCATCTTGCTGATCTTCTCCGCCGGCTGGGGCTCAATCAGGTCACACATCTGGACGGCGCAGCCCGGGAAACTTCCCGACCCTGGTCCGGAGCCCAAGACACTGCGAGCCCGAGGGGGGCGGGCAGACGAGGAGGAGGAGAAAGAGGAGGAGGAGGCGAGGACGAGGAGGAGGAGGAGGAGGAGGAAGCAGCTCCGGCTCGGGTTGGGCTGGCGAGGCGAGCAGAGCGGGGCCCGGCGGGACTGACCCCCGCCGCCGGTGCTGGGGGGGCGTGGGGCAGAGGGTCGCGGCTCCGTGCGGATGCCGCCGCTCCCGCTGTTCTCCGCTCGCCGAGACTTTCTACGTGGTGCCCGGGGCAGCGGCTGCCGCCGCGGCGGAGCTCCCCGCAGCCTGGCGCATTGCACCCCCCGCGCCCCCCGGGGCACTGACAAACTGCGGCCGGGCCGGGCCGGGGGCTGCGGGCGCCGGGTCGGCCAGGAGAGAAAGAGGCGAGGAGCCTCCGGGAGGGCGGGCGCCGAGGCGGGGGGATGAAGGGCGGGAGGCCGGGGAGAAGTTGTCCAGTGGCCGGCGCAGAAGCCCAGACGAGGGCGAGGGCCGAGAACGGCCCCGGGTCGCCTAGGCGGCGGTCGTCCGGTGGCCGGCGGCTCGAGCCTCGGAAGCGGCGGCGCGGGGCGCGGAGCAACAGCAGCGGCGGGCGGCGGAGGCGGCGGCGGCGGCGGTCCGGGCTCCCCCGCTCCCAGGCCGCGTCATCTCCCTCCCCTCCTCTCCCCTGCCTCGGCGAGGGAGCAGCCCCCGGACGGCCCACGCCGCCCCCTCGCTCCGCCCCCGCCCCCTCCTCCTTCCTCGGCAGCCAGACGCGCGCGCGCCGCGAGCCCGAGCTCCCCAGACCGGTCGCTCGGTGTCCGAGGCTGGGACCCTCGCGGTCAGCCTCGGCTCCAGTGGGGGTCGGACGGGGAGGGGGCGCGACGCGCGAGCGCGGGGCTGCGGCCGAGCGGGCGGGGACCCCGGGGGGAAGGGGCAAAGGCGGCGAGCAGCGCTGGGAAGTTTATCGTTGGGATCCGCGTGTTTTTCCTCCCAGAAATTAACGGTGTGTGAAATTGAAAGGAAGGGGGAAGGACCGTGAGCCCCACTTTCTAGCTGGCCGCGGCCGGGTGATCAAATGTGCGGGAGCCTAAGGTCAGTCCTTCACTTGCCCAGGAAGCTGAGAAGGTGAAAGACCTGCAGGAAAGGCGGCAGCCATCAGTCTCCCTGCAAGGCAGGGCCGAGGTCGCGGGGTCATTCTGCCCCTCCTCCGAGGCGGACACCGAGGCCCACGGCCACGGAGTCCCTCGGCCCAGCTCCTTGCGGGGCATCCCTCTGGCCTCCTGCAACTAGCCCGTTATCGTCCGAGTCCGGCTTAGTTCAAACCCTCCTTTCGATTAACTCCGAGAGACCCTTGGAGGCTGCACAGCCTAAGCCGGGATTTGAACACGAGCCCTACGCTCAGGGCTCGGAACTAGAAGGCCCGTTATCCAATCCCCTCGTTTTGCAAACGAAGTAACCGGGGTCCCCAAGAGGGAGTTATCACGCCCAGGATCCCACACTTAGTCCCATTTTAGCGACACAGTTTGTGGCTTCCAAACCTGTACACTTCCTGGGTGGTTTGAGGCAATCTGGGTTAAGTGACTTGCCCGGGATTAAACCGCTAGTGAGCGGGGTGGGATTCGAACTCTAGTCCTCTTGACTCCAAGTCCGGGGCTCTCTCCACTTGGCCATCTAGCTGTTTCTTGCCTTCTAATATATTCCCCCCGAATACCCACAACCCCATTCTACTTAAATGGCTACAAACAGAAGTTTTCCTCCCCACCTCCTCCACTTCTAAACCTCCGGACTGGTGAGAGTTTGCAGACAGACATCATCTGGAGCCTAATAAAATGGGCAACATCCAGATAGCCAGTTTCCAAAGGAAAGTGGGGGAGGGCTAGAATGTGGTTGGTTTGGGGGACCAGTATTTCTTATGAATAGAAATGTTGCTAATCTTGAGTCATCTGGCTATGAGAGAGCTTGGGAGGGTGTGACGATGCTGTTTGCTTTAAAGGAAGTTTGAGAGAATATGTGTTTTGTTCAAAGATTTTTATCTTGCAACAAAAACTCACCCCACCCCCCTTTCCTTAAATTGTAAATTGAAGTACCGGGACTGTGCCTTTGATTTATTCATAATAGTGCTGAGCGCATTAAAGGTGTATAAGAAATCTCAGTCACTAAGGACAAAGAATATGGGGGTAGAGGAATAATAACTAACTGCTGACTTCCGGGAAGTCTAAGAGTGAATAGTGATTGAGAAAACAATTACTCGCAGTACGTATAAAAGCAATAAAATGAGTTAAATTACCAAGCATTTTGATACTGATGCCTCCATCGAACTATTACAGAAAGTATCCTGTGTGGTCTAATTCAGGAAAAGTTTTCTTTTTGTCATTTCCTCATATGACTCAGAGAAAGTTGTCAGCAACACATGTGTAAGTGATGGAACAAAGCTTCCCAACCAGCATCCCGGGATGTCCATGAATTCTCCCAGCAGCTACAAAGCAAGTCCAGATGCTCTTGGCAGTTCTGCCAATAACTTGCTTTAAAAAAAATACTTTAATCCTCCTTTACCACCCCAATTTAAAAAAAAAATAAACTTCATATAATTAGAAGAGTGAAAAAGAATTAGCCCAAATCCATTAGTTTCATCTTTTTTTTTCGGCTCTAGAAGGACAGTTGTAACTTAGCTAAAATGAAACTCTGGAAGCATCCATAGATATCTATTATCCTTATCATCCCTTTCCCCCTCATGGTCTCCATTATCATAAATAATCCTTTAGTATGACTAATCTTAACTGTTAAAAAAAATTACAAAGAGTGGAGCTTTAAAGTGAGTTCTCAAATGAAGTAGTATTTGTTGATTATTGTTAAAATTAACACTAATAATATGCTTTGTCTTGAATTTCAATTCAGTTCCATTAAGTAAACACAAAGTACCTACTAGGAGCTTTCAAAGTCCTTTCTAACCTACCCCTTTTTATCTTTCCAGGCTTCTCACACTGGCTCTTAGAGGAAACAACTCTAAGCCTGTCCACTGGTTGTTGCCCTTGCCTGAAGCTCTCCCCCATCTCTGCCTCCTGGTTTCCTTCAAGCCTCAGCTGCAGGAACCTTTTCCCAATCCTCCTTAATCTTTGTGCCTTCCCTCTGAGCTGACCCCCATTTAGCTCCCCTTCATCTTGTTTGTACCTAATTGTTTACACTCTGTTTGACTGTAAGCCCCTTGGGAGCAAAACCATTTATTACCTTTCTTTATATCTCCAGTACTTAATACAGAACCCGGCACCTACAAGGGCTCAATAAACTCTGACCAACTAAAAGACAAACTCTGTACCTTTGAGGTTAGAAAGACAAAGACAATGGTCCCTCCCATCTTGGAATTTACATTCTACTAAGTAGAATTTGGTTAAAACATTATGCGGAACAGAGAGTACTGACTGTGATTAGAGAAAGGTGACTTCTCCTGTTTGAGGACCACCAATAATTTGCTCTCAAATTGAATTGAAGTGAGGCTGAAGCATCAGCTTGTCCAGGGGCAAGGTAAAAATCGAGATTACTCTGAATGGCTCAGGATTCAGTGGCTGACCTTGACCTTTCTAAATTAAAATGATTTCATCAGCCTAGCAAAGGAATTCCACCTTTGACATTGTTTACTCCAGGGCTCTGACCACCTAATTTAAGCAGAAACTCTAAATATTTGAATGTCCTCATGTGCTCAATAAATTCTACAAAAAATGTGAAATAGTGTGTAACCTAACAGACTTTTGTATATTATCACTTATTTTTAGTAAGTTATTACTATTATTACATATAACTATCACAGATATGTAACTATTACTACATATAACTAACTATATATAAATGGAGCAGGTAGGTGGGCCCAGTGGATTGAGCACTGGACCTGGAGTCAAGAAATCTTTTAGATCCAGCCTCAGATACTGAATAGCTGTGTGACTCTTAAGAAAGTCACTCAACCCTATTTGCCTCAATCTCCTATAAAATGAGCTAAAGGAGGGAATGACAAACCACTCCAGTATCTTTGCCAAGAAAGCCCCAAATGGGATCACAAAGAGTTTGACAAACCTGAATTGACTGAACAACAAATAAACAGACATAAATAATAGATATAATGCTATCAGTGAGTTAAAATTGTGCATAATTAAGATCTAGGTATAAGAAGATAGTAATAGAAAGTTGTATTAAAATATATATTGTTTTTCAGTGTAGCATAATAAAGACCTGGTCTTCAAGACAAGAAAATCTGGCTCATACTGGTTGGGTGACTATAGGTAAATTATTTAATCTCCCAGTCCTGTAATTCCCCAGTTCCTTAAACTGTGGTTTACAACCCCATATGGGGTCTTAGAACTGAATATGGAAATTGTAAAATTAGGATTATTATCAGTAAATGTTTGATTTGTATACCTATTTTATATACCCACATACCTGAGAACAATCTCAGGCAAAAAAGAGACATGAGTAGAAAAAATGTAAGAAGCCCCATGGAGTCTATCTAAAACTGAGTTATAGAGAAACCATTAAGTTATATTGTTAGAATTTCTTTACCTGGGAGCTATCTGCCATTGAAATCACAAATCTAGTCACTATCCCATATTACGATAACTGATAGATGGCTTTGTTCCCTTGATCTCCATGCAATACCTTAAGATCTAAAGAAAGGCCCTCAGCATGAATCCCCATTTCATATTATATTAGGAAGAACGTGAATAAGGATGGGCAGCATTGATGGATTGTGAGCTCCATAGTTGGAGGGAGCATATATATGGTGACACATCACTGTTCACGGAACATAAAAGCATTGGTATTACAAATGGATTTGATAGGTGTTGATCATATGAGATTCATTGACTCTCAAAGATGGAAAACACTTCAGAGACTGGACTATCCAATCAGGGCTCACCCAGGCTTTACTTAATGCTTAAAACTGGCTTCTAGCCTTTAGAAAGTCTTTCCTAGCTCAAATCCAAATTTACCTCTTTGTAATTTCCACCCATCATTCCTGGGTTCTGACTCTCTGGGTCCAAGTATAACAAGTCTAATCTGTCTTCCATATACCTAAAGACAGCCATCACATTGTTTTCTTCTCCAAACTAAACATGCCACAGTTCCACAATTGAGCTTCATATGATATATTCTGGAGGCAACTCTCCATCTGGCTTCCTAACTCTGGAACATTCCTTAGCTAATTGATGTCCTTCTCTAAAATGTGCTGGCCAGAATGGAACACAATACTCAGACCAGATGTGGTCTGACCAGGGCACTGTACAACAGGACACTTTCCTCCCTTCTTTCTCTCTTACCACACAATTGACTGTATTAAATTTGCAGTCTTTCTAGCCCCCTATATAGTTTTCTGACAAACTTCTGTCTGGCTGACTTCTCTATTACATTTGTAAAGTAAGTTTTAAGAACTCTAGGAGTAAGACTTTTCACTTGTCACATTAAATCTCAAAGTATTCAGTCCAATAGTCTTGAACTTTAAAAACAATGGCTATTATTTAGCACATTACTTATTCCTCCTAATTTCATGGCATCTGAAAATGTCCTAAATAGGTCAACTAAGCCTTTATCCAAGTCACCATTAAACAGCACAAGACCAAGGATAGACATCCAAGGCACTCCACTGAAATTTTCCATTCTTGCTGACATTGAGCAACTAATTATCTTTTGGAACCAGCCATTTGACCAGTTTCCAGTCACATAATTGTACTATTTTGCAGCTTGCTTCTCCATTTTTCACACAAGAATAATGAGAGGGACTTGATCATTTCCTTGCTGAAATCTAAGCAAACTGTCCATCTGGTCTACTAGTTTTAGTCTTTTTTTTTTTTTTTTTTTTTTTTTTTTGAGGGGACTACTAATCATGTAGACCAGAGGGATACTATGGATGTGGTTGACCTTTATTTTCATTGATGTCTTTGATAAAATCCTTCATGCTGTTCTTGTGATAAAGATGAAGGGAATTAAGTTTAAAAAATACTATAGTATAAAGAAGCAACAATTAGCTTAGAATAAGCTAAAAAGAGTTAGAATCTAGGAAAGGGAATGGTAGTGATACAAATGAGGAAAAGAGATGATTTATCCTGAGATGAAATCAGTTCTTCACTTGTTACAGTCATGTCTGATTTGATTCTTCATGTGCCTATTTGGGGTTTTCTTGGCAGATATTGGAGTGCTTTGCCATTTCCTTTTCTAGCTCATTTTATAGATAAGGAAATTGAGACAAAGTGTCACAGAACTATTAAGGGCAGGATAGATTTGAACTCAGGAAAAGGAATCTCTGGCTCCAGACCTGGAGTTCTATGCACTGTGGCTATCTAGCTGCCTCCAAGATGAAGTTAAGGCAGTAACAAATGCCACAGGAGACAGCTTTTCTGAATTAGGAGATGGATGACTATGCCGTTGGGGGAAGAGAACAACTCAGAAATGAGAATGGAAAAGACATAGAGAGTAGAACTAGAAACAAGCTGAAGGGAAGAGCCAAGGAGCATTTAGTATTAGACATGCTTAACACCATGCAGTAAAAAGCACATAAGATCTGGAATTAGAATCTTGGCTTTAAAATTTACTGCCTTTGTAACTTTGAGCAACTTCCAAGCCTTTTTCTCCTCCTCTGTGTAATGAGGGCATTGGACTAAATCACCTTTGTGGTCATTTGATCTGAAGTTGAAATGAAACCAAGGTTTTCTTAGTTTAAAATATCATAAGAGTGAATGAATAATTAAAGGTGTGGAAATATGTGTGATTAGATAACATCTCAGAGATCTTTATGGGTACTTGGTTAATCACTGCTGTACCCTTGTAGTATAGGTAGGACACTGTGAACTGAAAAATGCCACAGGACAAAGTAGATATGCACCAAGATCACAGTGAGTCAATGGGGAAGCTGGAAAATGGAACTCCAGCTTCCCCAGTACATTTCATGTTCTCATAATTAGATAATGTTTGGTCTTAAAGATCATAAAGAAGCAAGTTGAAATGATAAAGAATTGATAACTGGGATGAAAACAAGTTCCAAGAATTTCAAACACATGCAGTTTTTTTTCCAAATCATTTCCCCACAAAAACTCAACAACGAGTACCAGGAGCAGACCCGACTTTCTATATTTGGGGATGGTGGTGGAAAGGATGAAAGGAGAAGAGAAATAATAGCTATAGATATATCAATATTTAACAGGTTGATCATAAAAATACTGTTGACGCTTTCATGTTTCCAGACACATTTAGGATTGAAGTCTCCATCTGCCTTGTCGCTTAATTGTCATTAAATTGTTTGCTTTTGTTATTTTGTAATGTATTTCATAATGCTTATTGCCTACATGTTGAGAGAATCTGGTTTCTTTTACAAAAGGCATGATGTGGAAAACACAGACATTGTAAAAAAAAAATCCAAATGATATTAAGTATGAAAATCTAGGGATAATTTGGAGAAAATAAATTACTCAAGTCAAAGCATGAATTCATATATTTTAACTTCAGTCCTTGACTTAATGGTCCTTAAAACTTCTCAGGGGCAGATAGATGGGGACCTGAAATTGAATGTTGCATCAAACACTTTACACTTCCTAGCTGTGTGATCCTAAGCAAGTCATTTAACCCCAATTGCCTCACACACACAAAACAATAACAATACCTTCTGATAGTGAAGAATTAATTCAGTTTTTGTTTGTTTTTATCAAGCTCAGTCATCTTAAACTAACAAAAATGACTAGCAAAAAATTGTTAGAGATTTTTTTTTGTTTTTTTTTAATGCAATCTATTGCCTATTATACTCCTTAGTGTGACTGAAGTGCCAAATGATTTGTTAATTGGTATTAGCTAAATAAAAGATATGTGTAATGTGGGTGAGAGGTAATTCTAATATATGTTTATCATCTATTTCAGTTTATCTTGTGACATCCATCAAAATTCAGGTGTCCTTTGTGTAATTGAATTCCACATGTTAAGATGAAATCACCCAAGAGCTGCAGTGATTGGAAATCTTATACTCGAAGGTCAAACTGGTCAGGCTCTTGTTTGGAACAATTAATTCCCGAGATTCAGTGCCTTCTAACACTGTATCCCAGTTTTGACTTAGTTAAACTAAACCTTTGTCAGTTCATCTGCATAGGTGCTTAACTTATCATACATAATATTTTTACAAGTCATGGGGAGGAGTTCCAGTGAAAGTGATACAGTGCTAGCTGTTATCCCTTTATCTCTCCCCCACTCTTAAATGACTTACCTAATTCACATAGTCATTAAAACAGTTTTTAGAAATTCTAATCTTATTTTTTAATCAAATTATACTCTATCTTGAGAATGAATGGAAAGTGTGCACAGAACTGTAATGGGTAAGGAAGACTTTGCCATATCTGGAATGAGGCATTTCCTACCCTTAGTGGTCCAGATCCATGCCAGAGACTGGATGGCATGGGAGTGACCCTCAGAAGAACATAAGAGAGCTGGGTTTCAGGCCAGCAGAGGAAGGGGGAGATTATCCCTGGTTATTTCTGTTCTAACTCCCTGTGGGAAACAATAGTCAGGAATGTTGTGCCCAGAGGAATTCATTCTTAGGTCTTGGGCAATACAAGCCCCATTTTCTCTTAGGACTAACAAGTTTCACATCCTTTTAACTTCTTAAGCAATACCTCTAAGTCAAGAGATACAATTTCCTCTTCTTAATAAAACTAGATCTCTATTGAGAGTTAGTTGCCAGAGCCCCTTTATGGCTGTCCCATCCACAATAGGAACAAGATCCACAGAAGGACTCACCTCTCCAAAGTAGGCTAGCTTATTTCCCTAAAAGGGAAACTTTATGGACTGCTCCTGATTTATAGAAAGGCTGGTCTCTCCCAAAAGTAGCCGGACCCTCATCCGCAAGGTCCTTGAACCTCGATTTCACCCCACCCCATCCTTTGTGTTGCTGCCCCATCCAGACAGCTCCATGCCCCAGAAAAAAAGTGGGAATATGGAGAGACTTAAAGGACTAATTTTGTCCCTGGTGAAAGGATTCCTTGTAATCTGGCTGTGCATCATGGTACAATATACATATGAAAGAAGCATCTTTTCATTACCCTTGCTGAATAAAAATGATCCAGTCATCGCAATTGAAACTTGTCAGAGAAATAAAATGGAGTCCGGATCTTTATGGAGGAAAATGTATAATTCATAGGGTCCTGAACTGAGAATTAGAAGGAACTTCAGAGATCATGTAGTTAAAATTCCACTTTATACAGATGAGGAAACTGAGGGCTGGACAATGATTTGTCACCCAGATTTTAAGTAACAGGTGGGGGTTCACAACTACTTCATCTGACTACAAATCTAGCATTCTTTCTTTTATTTTTAATTTGTTTTTTTAATTTTATAATTATAAAATTTTCACAGTATATATGCATGAGTACTTTTTTTTTAATAACATTATCCCTTGTATTCATTTTTCCAAATTTTCCCCTCCCTCCTTCTACTCCCTCCCCTTGATGAAAGGCAATCCCATACATTTTACATGTGTTACAATATAACCTAGATACAATATATGTGTGTAAATCCAATTTTCTTGTTGCACATTAAGTATTAGATTCCGAAGGTATAAGTAACCTGGGTAGATAGACAGTAGTGCTAACAATTTACACTCATTTCCCAGTGTTCCTTCTCTGGGTGTAGTTGTTTCTGTCCATCATTGATCAACTGGAAGTGAGTTGGATCTTCTTTATGTTGAAGATTTCCACTTCCATCAGAATACATCCTCATACAGTATTGTTGTTGAAGTGTATAGTGATCTTCTGGTTCTGTTCATTTCACTCAGCATCAGTTGTATTCCTCCTGCTGGTCATTTCTTACAGAGCAATAATATTCCATAACCTTCATATACCAAAATTTTCCCAATCTAGCATTCTTTCCACAGCTTTCCATGGGTTTCCTAATTATTAAATTTGGGTAAAGGAAGATGAGAAATCAGCCTGACCACAAACAGCCTTAAATGAAGTTAGAATGTTGAATCTATTTTTTTTACATTTCAATTTTCTTTCTTTTAAAGGACTGAGTTGTGTACAGGGTGGTTAATGCTTTACAGACAAGAAAAAAACTATAACTAACTTATTCATCATTACCTTCCTCATCCTCCTCATCTTCATCTTCCTCCTCTTTTTCCTCCTTTTTCTTATTTTTCTCAGCCTTAACAACTTCTCCCTTTTTTCCCACATCAGGTTTTCCTTTAGCCTGGTATGCAGCAATACCCTTTTCATAATTTTCCTTCGTTTAGCTGCTTTCTTTTCATAAGGTTGTTTATCATCTGCAGCAGTATTATTCTCAATTTTTTCTTTTTGGCCACATCTTCAGTAGAAACATCAGGGTGCTCTCCTTTGGTTTTTGGAAAATATCACACAGAATAAGAAAAGTGCTGAAGGAAGCCTCTTCGGTGCACTAGGATCCTTAAACTTCTTTTTTGTTTCTCTTTTAGGTGGTATCTCTTTCATAACGAACCTTATCAGCTTTTACCATGTCCTCGCATTTAGCACACAGCATTTTTTAGAAATTTCTGAGTTCACAGAATCATCTGGGTGCTTCTTCTTATGTTCCTCCCAGCAGGTTTACACAAAGGTGGCGTATGAAGACATTTTCCCTCTCAACTTCTTAGGATCACCTTTGCCCATTTTTGCTTATTTTCCCTCCGTGCCATACAGAGTAGCCCACTGCTTATTTGGCTCTCTTACCTGGTGCTGTCTCTAGGGAGTTAAATGTACTGCAATGCCTGTGAAAACCTGAATCTATTTTTTTTAATAGTTGCAATCAATTTATTATAAGAGGTGATTGATTAGGCATCTGCAATGATAAGAGATGATTGATTAGGCATCTGCAATGGTGACTTCAATTTCTATCACCTGTTCAATGCTGATAGAAATGATCTATTTAACAATTTCAGAAGGACTGTACAAATCAATAAGGAGAGCCTTCTGTTCACTTCGAAGAAGTAGTAGAGAACTATACTATCTCATCCTTGAAGGGACAGCCAGAACAATAACTAGGACAGGAAGATTGGGGCTTTGTCCTAGGGTACTGGATTTAGAGGGCTTCAGATTTAAAAAGCATTGAACTTGAAATTCACTCACAGAACTAGGAGGTTTATGTAAAGAAAAAGTAACTTTACTCCATGTGGAACCCACCCCAAGCTTTTGAACCTTCTCTCTCGGTTTCTTAGGATCCCCTTTGCCCATTTCAGCACCATTCAGAGTAGCCCAGTGCCCGTCTGACTCTTATTTGTCCCAGCGCTGTCTCTATGGAGCTCAATGTACTGCAATGGTTGGGAGAGCCGGAATCTTTTTTTTTTTTTTTTTAATAGTTGCAATCAATGTATTGTAAGAGGTGATTGATTAGGCTCCTGCAATGGTGACTCCAATTTCTATACCTCTTCAATGCTGATAGAAAGGATGTATTTGACAATTTCAGAAGAACTGTATAAATCAATAAGATGTTTGTGAATAATCATCATCTGGAAGAACCCAACCTTTGAACCTTCCCTCTCGGCTTCTTAGGATCCCCTTTGCCCATTTTTGATGACTTTCCTCCAGCCCAGTGCCCGTCTGACTCTTATTTGTCCCGGCGCTGTCACTATGGAGCTCGGTGTACTGCAATAGCTGGGAGAGCCTGACTATTTTTTCAATAGTTGCCATCAATTTATTATAAGAGATGATTGATTAGGCTCCTGCCCTGGTGACTCCAATTTCTACACCTGTTCAATGCTGAGAGAAATGATCTGTTTGACGATTTCAGAAGGACTGTGCAAATGAAAGGTAATCATCTGGAAGCCAGCCCAAGCCTCCTGGACCTTCATCGGGAGGAGTTTTCCTCCTTGGGTCTTCATCGGCATTTGAACAGATCGCTCCATGCCCTAGTTCCTTTCTTTGGTCCTAATGGGGTCAGTGCTTTATCTTGTGGGATTTCACCTTGTGGCCTGTGAGGGTGATGGTGACCTGGGCAATGGCCACTTGCCGGAGCTGGGATCCACTTAATCCTGAGTGAATCAGGAGGAGAGACGGGGATGGCCGCCCGCATGGGGCTGCGGGATGGTACTTTCACCAAAGAGCGAATGTACACTCTATTAACTGAGGAAACAGACCCTGAGGCCTGTCAAATACCATGCCCTAAACTGGTAATAGCGTGGAGATGGCAATGCCTCTTGATGGAGTTTCCAGAGCTCATTTAGGAAGGGTCCCCACAGTCTCCTCCTAGAGATCTGAGACTCACAAAGATGGAGAATTCCCTAGAAGGGTGGAGTTAATTGTGCTGGTTCTCATCAAAACATAAAATGAGAAGAATCTGACTGTTGAGAGTTCCAGATAGGAGTCAGACACTCTCTGTGTCTTCCAAACCCAAGCAAGCCAGGACGGAGCCTGATCTTCCACCTGAGAAACGGGCAATGACCTCAGACTGTGTGGAAGCTTTCTCTCACAAATGTTTAGAGAACCTACATATTGCGTACTTGCTCCTCGCCTGCCCAGGACCACAATCCCAATTTCCTTAAAAGGCACAGCTAGCTTTTCCCTGATCCTTCCCGATTACCACTCTTCCCCCTCCCTTCCAAAGCTACCATCATCCTCTTGAAATTACATGCTGTTGCCAAAATATTCAGCATTTGCCACGGGTGGCAAAGAACTAGAAACACAGTGGGGAGTGTGTTATAAATCGTGGTACGGGGATCCCACAGAATATTGCTGCTCAGGAAGATGTGACAAAGAAAATAAATCTCAGAGAAGCCCAGGAAGATTTGCATAAAATGATTAAGAGCAAAATAAGTAGAAGCAAGAAAATAATGTAGCTAAAATACTACAATTTAAATGGGAAGAGGGAAAATGAGACAGAATAACCATCTAATTAAGTGGATGATAGCCATATATGGAACACTCCCTGCAAGATTCCAATAATGGCCAAGCCTGAAGCCAGAGAAAGTAAGAAAATATCCCTCTCACCTGTTTCTGCAGAATTATGGGATAAGGGATGTGAAAGATTGCTTTTTCTGACAAACGGCTGATGAACAGATTGGTTTTGCAGAACATTTTTCATTTTTATTTTAAAATCTTTGTTCAGGGGATTAGAGAGTCAGAGGTCATATGGGGTTCACGGAAAGCTCTAGGATCATGCATTTGGAGCAGAGACTTTAAAGGTCATATGGACTAAGCCCTCTCAGTTTATAGGTAATCAGAACAGATCTAATTTAAGTAAAGGAGAGCCTTCCGATTACCCTGAAAAAGTACTAGAGAATTATACAGTCTCATCCTTGAAGGGATAGCTGGAACAATAATTAGGACAGAAGAAGTAGTAGGGAAGTATGCAATCTCATCCTTGAAGGGATAGCTGGAAAAATACCTAGGACAGGGAGATTGGGGCTTTGTCCTAGGGTGCTAGATTTAGAGGGCTTCAGATTTAAACTTTAAGTTCACTCACAGAAGAAGGAAGTTTATGTAAAGAAAAAGTAACTTTACTCCTTCATCAAGATAGAAATAGCAAGGATTACCATGGAATTTTTATAGTAAAATACACAGAAGGTCCCTGGGGTCAGGTTCTCTCCTGCTCTTCTCTGCTTCTACCCCCATTTCTCTGCACAACAGCCTTCTCAGCAGTTACTTTATACTGGCTTCCTAGTCCAAAAGATATAAAGGAAAGTGTCCCGTGCTGCTTTTGTAAGCAGCACAGATTTTGAGTTATGGTATGAGAACACTTCCCAGGCAGGCCCCGATACCTGGCCATGATGTGACCTAGACAGACATTTGACTTGAAATGGGTTCAGAATTATAGCCTTCGTGATACTGAAGGTAATAGTTAGGACTGTATGACAACTTCCATTAGACCTGCTTGTTTTCACTTGCCTATAATTTTATGAAAAAATTATACTTTGGAAGAGAAATTTTCCTTGTTTTTATCTCTGACCAAAGATAAAAGAAGTGCTTGAAAAGCTTTGAATAGTATGATTCAGTCATTCCTGAATCAATAAAATCACAGACTAGGACCACAAAAGCATTCTGAGCTGTTCTTATGAAAGGGAAATAAGAAGTTCTTCTTTGTCTTTCTGTAAATGCTTTCTTCTGCTAAGACTGAATCATGGCGAGGAAGTCAGAGGGAGAGATACAGTAGATAGAGTAAAAGCAGTGAAGAAATACAGATAGAAATAGCTAAAGCAGCAGAAGCAAGATGAGTGATATATGGACAATGAGGAAGAGAAAAAGAAAAAATAAAATCTCAGTGGAAAGATCACTGGGGAAGGATCACTTAAACTGGACATATTGCTGACGCAAGCCACTCATATTTTACTCTTCCCTGTGGGCAGAGATTTTTGTTGTTTAGTCATTTTCAGTCATGTTGTATGTGACTGCTCATGACCCTATTTGGGGTGTTTTTGGCAAAGCTACTGGAGCGGTTTGCCCTTTCCTTTTGCAACTCATTTTACTGATGAGAAAACAGACAAACTCAGATAAGTGACTGGCTCCAGGATCACACAGGCTAGATTTGAACTCAGGTCTTTCTGATTCAAGTTCCAGTACTCTGTGGATCACCTAGTTGCCCCATTGGCAGAGATGGTAGCCTCAATCTCAAAATAGCTCTCAGGAGGTGAGAGAAGACATCACTATTATTGGAAAAATACACACTGGCAGATGAGGGTCTAAAGTCTTTTCTTTGTATATTAAAGAAAGGACATCATAGACACCAAAGCCAGGCTCAAAATTACCTTGAGTACAGGGCAGCTAGGGGGTGCAGTGGATAGAGCACCAACCCTGAAGTCAGGAGGACCCGAGTTCAAATGTGACCTCAGACAGTTAACCACTTCCTAGCTATGAGACTCTGGGCAAGTCACTTAATCATAATTGTCTCAGCAAAAAAAAAATAAATAAATAAATTATGATAACCTGAGTATGTATTATTAAAGAGGAATAAAATTAATATAAATATATACATAATACACAATATGTATATATAATATACATAAATATCACATACATAATATAATACAAAATATTATATACATAATTAATACATAAAACTCCACAGAAATAAAGATAGATATAAATATATAAAATCTTTCTGCAAGATTGTTTCCTCATGATTGAGCCATACCAAGAAAACAAAGGAAGAAAGGGCCCTATTTGTGCCAAAGATCTTACTGATATTATCTCATTTGATCTTCACAACAACCCTGGGAGATACATGCTATTATTATCCCCATTTTACAGTTGAGGAAACTGAGGCAAATAGAAGTTAAGGCTTTTGTCCAGAGTGACACCAGCCCAGCATCCTATCCACTGAACCACCTAGGTTCCTCAACATAAATCAATATAATAAAAACGAAAATATTACCTAAATAAATTTATTTATTTGTCTCCATAAACATGATTCTAAGAATTGCTTTGACAATTAAAAATATTAAAACTAATGTGGAAGAATAAAATGTAAACATTTTCAAGGGAGAATATATATGTATGTTTTTGTATATAAAAGAGGCCTATCTATGCTAGATATCAAATTATAGCAAAAAGTAGTAATAAACTATTTGGTACCAAAAATGAAAAATGGAAGTCAGTCGGTGGGGCACATTAAGCACACAACATATCGAAGTAGCAAACAGTTACATAAAGTTCAATAAATACAAGGACAAAACTATTAAGTAAGGTCACATTATCTGACATAAAATGGTAAAAACTGGAAAGCAGTTCTGACAGAAATTAGATTGATTAACATCTTATATCATATATGACAATAAACTTCAAGTAGATACATGACCTAAATACAAAAGACATCAGAATCAAATTGGAGGAGCAGAGAGGAAAATAGCTTTCACAACTGTGGATAAGAGAATTCCTCGCCAGACAAGAAAAAGATCACAAAGGATAAAATGGACAATTCTGATTACATAAAATTGAAAAGATTTTGCGTAAAGAAAATCAATGCAAATGCATTTAAAATTAGAAGAGAAACAGTTAACTGGAAAAATCTTTGCAGCAAATTTTTTCTGATAAAGGCATGATATTCAAGATATAAAAAGAGGTAAAGGACAGGGGAGCAGATGGGAGTGAAACTATTTCCCAATATACAAATGGTGGAAGGGAAAGGAAGGGAAGGGAAGGGAAGGCGGAAGGGAAGGGAAAGGTATGAGCAGACAGTTTTCAAAAGAGAAAATCCACACTATCAATAACTATTTAAAAATACTCAAAATCTTCATTAATTAGATAAGTACAAATTAAAACAACTCAGGTTTTACCTCACACCCATGAGAATAGCATAACAAAAAAGGAGAATGAGAAAGCTTGGAGGAATTTTGGGAAAACAGGTATATTAAGGTACCTAAAAGTGAAGCTCTGAATAGATATACCCACTATAACAAGTCACTAAATTGTGCATACTTTCTGATTTACTAGGCCTAAACTCCAAAGAGATCAAGCAAGGAGGAAAAGGCAAAATATATGAAAATATGTATAACAGCTCTTTTACTTAGAAAATACATACAATTTTTAAAGTATGTTATTTTGATAGTAAATAATTTTAACAGCTATTTTAAAATTCTAAATTTCAGGCAAGATAATCTGAGCTTGCATATTTCTACACTTTGATACTTTGGATTGATGCATGGTTCCACAATTGTATGTACTCCCTCTAATTCTTCATACCACAACTTCTCCATACTTCCTAATCCCATTCACTTCTTGTCCATGAGCACACAAATATAATCATTTTACCAAATATTGTTCTTCAAAACCAAATTTCATCTTTATGATGATTCAAGAAGCCCCAAAGAGCTAATTCTGGCTCATCATATTTCTATTTAAAATTGATTCACAAGAAACAAAACTCAGAGTGAGGCAACAATAAAATCTATTATTTTATCTCTGTATACTAGAGACTACCTGGACAAAAGCAGGAAATGAATAGAGTTCAATAAACACAAAACAAACATGGTGAAATGAAAAATTAACTAAGAAGCAAATTTGACTTCCTAGCTGTCATCACTGAGATTTGATTGGATGGAAACAATCCCTAGGGTATCAGTTTTATTTAAAATTTTAAAAAAATACAAGGAGGGAGGAATAATTATCTATTAAAAAGATAATCTCTCTGCATCCAGAGAGGGAACTATGGAGACTGAATGTAGATCAAAGCATAGTATTTTCACGTCTTTTGTTTGTTTGTTTGGTTTTTCTTTTATGTGTTTTTTTCCATCCTTTTAGTCTGATTTTTCTTGCACAAAATGACAAAATATGGGAATATTTTAAAAGGGTTATACATGTATAAACTATATCAGTTTGCTTGCTCTCTTGGGGAGAGGGGAGGTAAGGGAGGAAGGGAGAAAACATTTGAAACACATACATGTAAAGATAATTTTCAACATTCATTTTTGTAGGATTTTTTGTTTTATCTTAGGTGTATGGACTATATATAGAAAGAGAGACAATCTGGACAAAATAAGGATCAATATATCACAAATCTGTCCTGAAAGCATGGTGTGTAAGTAATGGAAAGCCCCAAATATTTGGGTATCTTCAAGGAGTTCACTCTCTGACAAAAGCAGAGCGGCTAATAATGTCTAGTTTATCTTACTGATAATTTTAATATATAGAAGAACAAACAAAAGAAATTGTTGCTATGGAACTTCCCAGGTTCCTCTCATGGGTCAGAAGTGATAACTCCATCAAAGAATGTGCAATAGAGAAGGAAAGGAAATCCAGACATAGCCTGACAGATTCTAAAATGAAGATAATTCAAAGGAAGGATAGACTAATATCCCACTGACTACAATTCTTCAAAGGGATCCAGCACAGAAGAGATAGTAAATTGTCATGAATAATTTTTATTTTAAAAGAATGAAATTCTGAAGATAAAGAACATTCCAATGAGAGGGAAAAGGGAAAGACTTATGTGGATAATTAACTTCAGCAGGAACAACATTCTAAGGCCCTGCTCCAATATAGGTTAGGCTCATTTTTTTTTTTTTTCCATAAAAGACAGCTAGATGAAGCAGTGGATAAAACACTGATCCTGAGGTCTGGAAAATTTGAGTTCAAATTGGGCCTTAGACACTTAATACTTTTTACCCTAAGTGAGTCACTTAATTCCAGTTGCTCTGCAAATAAATAAATAAATAAATAAAATAAATGAAAGGCATTGAAATCAGACTTAATTGGGTCAGTGGACTAAAAGTCAGGTCATTAATGTACATAATCCAAAAGCCAAGACTTCTGCCCCAGACTGTCATGTACCACACAGAAGCATGGAAGATATGCCCAACTGAATCAATGCCATCCTCACTGAATATTCTTGGAGTATTTCATTTTTTCCCTAGAATCCAGCCTGTTGTATGAAATTGGTCTGGATCAGAAACTAATAGACCACTTTATATTTTTAAAAACTTCTACAAAAGAAGTAAAGTCACTTATACTTTGACGTATTTAACACCTATTGGTCAACCTGCCATTTGGGGGAGAAGGGCAGGGGAAGAGAAGAGAAGAGTTGGAACAAAAGGTTTTGCAATTGTCAATGCTGAAAAATTACCCATATATCTTGTAAATAAAAAGCTATAATTAAAAAAAAAAAACTGTCAATAGAAAAGCTAACAAAGGAATAGGGCCATCCTATTTCTGATTGATGACTGATTTTTAGGAAAATCAATTAAGGTTTTAAGAGCCTGGTGTAGTGAATCAAATAATAGATTTGGAATCAATAAAACCTGTATTCAAATCTCAAAAAAAAAAGTCAAGTCAGATACAAATACAAAAGTATATAAAAATTCTAATAGGAATATTGTATTTGTATTGTGCAATATTGTGTTCTGAATGATGATTGGAAACAAATTCTAAGAACAAGAAAAGGGGAATTTAAAAACATATTTGGGAAAAGAGGAGACAAAGAAGGGATAGCGGAAGATGATGGGATGATGATAATAGACAATGAAGATGGGGAGAGGAATAAACATTTCTAAAATGACTATTATGTGCCAGGATCAGTGTTAAGTCTTTTACAAGTATTATCTCATTTGACCCTTAAGAGGTAAGTTCTATTTATGCTCATTTTACAGTTAAAGAAATAGAGGTTAAATGTCTTGTCCAGGATTATATAAATTATATATTATATATGAATATATAATATATATTAAGCATATATATTATATATTCATATATAATGTATATTATAAATAAATTATTATTAAACTCAGACCCCAGTATTCTATGCACTGTGGTATTCACCAGCTGCCTAAAGAGAATTCTTGCATTTTTTTTCTACCAAGAGAATGATTATTGGAATGAAAAAAATCAAAATAAAAAATGGCTAATAGCGAATTAAAAGGCAATATGTTTAAGTAAATAAGAGAACACAGCTGCTCTTGATTAAATTCAAGTCATTGAACCCAGATGAACTACATTCCAGAGAACTGAAAGAACTGGAAAATATGATCGTTGAGCAATTATCAATAGTCTCTAAAACATTGTACAAAATGGGGCAGCTAAGTGGTGCAGTGGATAGAGCACCAGCACTGAAGTTCAAATCTGACCTCAGATACTTAACACTTCCTAGCTGTGTGACCCTGGGCAAGTCACTTAATCCCAATTACCTCAGCAAAAAAAGAAAAAAAAAAAAAACATACCTCAGATTGCACAAAATGGTAGAGCATTATGGGCCAGAACTCTGAACTTGAAACAAAAGAGTCTTACAAGGTACTAAGTCAGTGGAATTGATAGAGACCATAGTTATCTAATTTAGCATGGTTCAGTCTGATTGATCTGATCCTCCAAGGAGATGCTATGGGCCAGAACTTGAAACAAGGTACTGAGTGGAATTGAGGAGACAATGGCTAAATCTAATTTAGCATTGATTTAATCCTACAACGAATAATGGTTTCCTAGTGATGTAATGATTGGTTTATACTCAGTGTGGAACAGAGACTGAGACAGATTCATTCCATCTTCCACCTTTGTGGTGGCTGCAGGCTGAAGCAGAAACCCTTGGAAATCGGGGAGATTCAGAAGCCAGAGAAGGCAGGCGGGAGCTCAAGTTCTCAGAACCAAGGAGAGAGACAGGTCTCCAGAAAACTAGCTGAGCCCCAAGTGAAGGAGACAAGACATTGAAGGAGACAATAAAGGATTTGGACTTTAATCCCTGGCTGTATTTGGGGTGATTACTGAACTGAAATGAAGGCTGCTCCCGGAAGTCCCCCAAGAAACCTGCTCCCAGAGAATATTACATTTTAGAGAAAAATATTACAGGAGAGGTGTCCCAGGACTGGAAAAGGGCCAATATTCTCATTTAAAACAAAAAAGCATAAAAGTATGGGCCATTTAGCATAACTTCAATTCCTACTAAAATTCAAAACAGAAAACAATTACACAAAGAAAGAATGAACTATAGAGGTCACTTAGGTCAATCCAGAAAGACCTCATTTTTGTGCTTGTTAGTAGTGTGATTAAAAGTTTTTTTCAATGAATCAATCAAAAAACATTTGTAAACTGCCTGCTATGTGCTATATATTATGTTAGGTGTTCAGATGCAAATACAAAGAGAATTAACATAGGTATAGACATAAACTTATTCCAATTGTAAGTGACACCAAACTAATATATCAAATGTCAGAAAAAGGGTCAAAAAGATTTCAACAGATCCTTTAAATTTTTAAACTTTAAAAATTGTTGTAAATCTAAGAATGTCTAATTGAACAGGGGTTAATATAAAGTCTTACTCTGGGGTTCAAAATCTCTTCATAAGTACAACATTGGGGAGGTGTGGTTAAAAACAAATGTCTGAAATGGGGCTTTTAGTGGATTGTAAGCTCACTTTGAGTTTTCTTCATCCATTTGGATAGTTAGATTAAATTATTTTGGGTAACTAGAACATAACTCCTTTACTTATTTTTAAAATAATAATAGCTTTTTATTTTTCAAAATACATGCAAAGATAGTTTTTAACATTCACTGTTGCAAAACTTCGTGTTCTAAATTTTTCTCCCTCCCTTCTCTTTCTTCTCCCTCCCTTATATAGTAAGTAATGCAATATAGGTTAAATAAGTGCAGTTCTTCTAAATATATTTCCACATTTATTATGCTGTGTAAGAAGAATCAAATAAAAAGAGAAACAATGAGAAAGAAAAAAAAACAAGCAAATAAACAATTATTAAAAAAGGTGAAAACCCTATGTTTTGATCCACATTCAGTCTCCATAGCTCTCTCTCTGCACTTTCCATCACAAGACCACTGGAACTGGCCTGAATCATTTCATTATTGAAAAGAACTAAGTTCATCAGAATTGATCATCATATAATCTTGCCATTGTCATGTACAGTGATCTCCTAATTCTGGTTCTGCTCATTTCACTCAGCATCAGTTCATGTAAGTCTCTCCAGGCCTCTTTTAAATCACCCCCCTGATCGTTTCTTTTAGAATAATAATATTTAGAACAATAATAAAATAACAATTTTAGAATAATTATGGAATATTTATGAATATGGTATATTCAGTTATACCTTCATATACCATAATTTATTCAGCCATTCTCCAACTAATGGACATCCACTCAGTTTCCAGTTCCTTGCCACTACAAAAAGGGCTGCCACAAACATTTTTGCACGTTGGGTCCTTTTCAGATACAGATTCAGTAGAGACACTGCAGGATCAAAGGGTGTGGACATTTTGATAGCCCTTGGGGCATAAGAACATAAATCTTAAATCTCATTTAGGAGAATCTACAATGATTTAAGGATTAGAGATCATTTAAACTATCATCTACAGAGTGGAACATCTGGTTGAGTTCACCATTTATATAAAATCCCTATTCTTTATAGAGTATTCACAGTATAGTTTCTGTGATAATAGCAAAATCATTTGTGATTATATATATACACACACACACACATATATATATATGCATATAAAAAGCCCTGTGTTACACCTTTTTCATTATGCTTATTGAATAAAGATGTCTTGTTCTATATCTCAAGGAAACATAATGATGAGCTGCTCAGGCCACCAAGTAATTTGTCACGCTTTATTAAAAAAATACACAAACTTTAAATTAAAATGTAAAGCTCTCCATCTCAGCTCCATCATCTTTGTTAAAGTTTCAGGCTCTTTTCTAGTTGGATTGACCTTTAACGGTGTTTTGTTGCCTCTTGTGAAGCTTTCCATACTGATGGTCTTTACTTCCTAATAGTTCTACATCTTCATTCAAATTGGCTACTATTTTCTCCATGCTATTGACACTTGCTATCATTATATCTGGTTCCATTTTTGCTGGTGAAAGATCTCTCATTACATGCACTAGATCAGTATGTACAGACAACTGCTCTTTCTTTACTAATCCTTAATTCTCCTTCATTTCATGTAATGATTATATAATTTGATGTCTCACGCTAGACCTAGTTACAATTTCTTTGGCTGCTGTTGAAGCTAATTTGTTTTTTTTTTTTTTCCCTTCTAGTAATGAGAAGTCTCCAAAGAGAATTCGGAATTTTATAATCTATAATATTTATTTATCCCATTAAAGTTTTCTCTTTCTTTCCTGTTTGCTTTTTCTCATATGAAAAGCTTTTTTTTTTTTTGGAGGGGGTAATTTCTTTGTTTCCTTTTTCTTCTTCCTATATGTATATAGTATATATGTATGTATGCATGCATGTAGGTAGGCATGTATCTGGAGGTATATTTATCTACATGGACACTAAAAAGCTGGGCTTTTTCACGACCTCTCACTGGGATATTTCACAGGAATCTAGAAGAATTTTTAACTTTAGTATAACAAACTATTCTTTCTATCAGTAATATTGGAATCCCTCCCATCCCCAGTGTCTTGGATGAGGAAGTAGAAAGGGTACTATAGAAACCAAAAAAGGGAAAAGAATTGGGAATAAACCAAATTTAAACAGAGGTAACTTGCTGAAGGTTACTTGAATCTGAAGGGATAGCTCAAAGGAGAAAGATTAACAAACACTTGAAAAAAAAAGCATCTTCCTTAGACAATATTGCTCATAAAGAAAGGTGCTGGGAAAAAAAGTATGAATAACTCTGGCTCCAAGTATCTATTTTCCTATATATACAAAATCTTTATGAGAATAACCTTCACATCCATCCAGGATATGATGGTGAGAGAAAAGAATAAAAAGGCTTTCACAGAGGATATGCTACAGCAGCCCATGTCATTACAGTGAACACAGTTATTGCAAAAACAAAACAAGATTCAATGTCCTTGTGTTTTCTGACTACTAGAAAGCATTTGCCTCTGCACAGTAAAATATTTTCTTACAGCTTCTCCTTCAAGTGTCTCCTATGCATATCTTTATCAAGGGAATTTGTTTAACATTTCTCTGAGGATAAATATCAGTCAAGAAACAAAATGGAAAGTCTTATGCTCATCAAAGTGTTTGCAGAAGAATGTGCAAACCAGGTCAAACCAGACTTTGAGAGGTTATTGTTAAATTTTCAATAGGTGCATTTATATCTTAAAAATAAGTAAACCCTACAAATCAGGGCTTGACTTATTATTTTATTGATTGTCTAAACTTAAGAAAGTGATACAGGAAAATGCTAATAAAGAAGATTAAATTTAAAACTGTGTCTTGCGTAGATTTTTTTTTTTCCCTAGAGAGCTGGTAGTTAAACATTTACCAGCATACCCTTGGGTATTTGTTACTTGTAATGGAAACTGTTCAGTGCATAAACAAATGGAAGAATTCCTTATAGATCCTCTATAGCTATGCTTTCTTTTTTTTTTGGGGGGGGGGAATTAATCCTAGCATACTTTTATTTCTTATTTTTTCCCAATTTTTAAGCATTTTTATCTAAAGTTTTTAGCTCTAAATTCTATTCTCCTCTCTTCTTTTCTACCCTCCCCCTCCCTGAGACAGTAAGCAATTAGGTATAGGTTATACATGTACAGTTATATAAAACATTTCCATGCTAATCATTTTGTATAAGAAAACTTGGATGAAAGAAAAAAATGGAAGAAAGAAGGAAAAATAGCATGCTTCAGTCTGTATTCAAACAATTTTAGTTCGGACAGTGTCCATTGGGATCGTCCTGGGTCATTGTGTGGCTGAGAACAGTTAAATCATTTGCAATTCTTCATCAAACAATATTGCTGTCAGTAGGTTCAGCATTTTCTTAGGTCTGTTCACTTCACTCAGCATCAGTTCATGTAAGTCTTTCCAGGTTTTTCTGAAATCTGATTGCTTTTCATTTCTTATTGCAGAATACTATTTCATTACAACCCTATACAGGTTATTTGGCTGTTCCCTAATTTATAAACTTCACCTTGGTCTCTAATTCTTACCCACAACAACAACAAAAAAACCTGCTATAAATAGTTTTGTACAAATAAATCCTATGTATTATTATTTTTTTTTGTATCTTTTAGACCTAGCAGTGGTACTACTGGATCAAAGAGTCACATTTTTATAACCCTTTCGGTATAGTTCCAAATTGCTCTCCAGAATGATCGGATCATTTCATAATTTCACCAATAGTATTTTCGTGTCCCCTCCAATATCCAACACTTTGTTTTTTTGTCATATTTATCTATGCCTTCTTGAAGATGATATTGTGCTAATTTCAGATCTTTCTTGGTTTGAATCAAGATTGTAATGTAATCATTGAGCCCCTTTGATCCTTCAATATATCCCATCTATAGAAATTAACTGCATTTTCCTTCAATACATCCCATCTACAGAAATTAACTGCATTTTTTTAGTTTTTTTCAATTACAAAATTTATTTTCTTTTCATCCTATATCTCTTCCTATCACTGAGACAAACACACAGTGAGACAAAACACCCCTCTAAATATATATATATATATGTGTGTGTGTGTGTGTGTGTGTGTGAATACATATATATATATATATATATATAAACAAAAATATATATTTAAACAAAAAAAAATTCCCACATTGTCCATATTGAAAGACATCTTTCTCCTTCTGCATGTTGAACCTATCTATCATTTTGCTGTCAGAAGGTGGGTGATATGTTCTATTATTGGTTCTCAAGAACCTTGATTCTTTCAAAGCCACAGGGCTGTTGTGAGAATCAAATAAAATTATGCATAGAAAGCACTTTGTAAACATTAAAGCAATATATATACATATATATATGTATATATATATAATTCATTCTTATTATTTAGTTAGCTAACTGTCCTGCCATTGCTCTATTTCCTATAAAGTCTATCACTGGTTTATTACAAGTTAGTTTAATTTATATCAAATACACACAAATACTTTTACACTATATTTACCTGTAATGCATAAGAGGAAGGGTAATATAGGGGATAAAGTACTGGATTCAGGGTCTGAAGACCAGTGTTCAGACCCAGCCTCTGCTAAATTCTGACTGTGAGCCCTCAGGTCAAGCTCTCAGCAACCTAGATAATGTTCTAAGACTACAGATTGCAGAGAAGATAGTAACTTTTATTGGGAAAGGGACTTTCCTTCACTGGAAATTTTCAATGCCAGTAAAATCACTGGAATAGATCAAGTCCTTTCCTTATACTGCATACAATTGGGTCGAGGGTGGAGCATTCTTCCAAAAGAATGTGGAAAGACTAGGGGGTATTCTTAGTGTTCCAAAAGTCTTAGCATGATTTTAAGCTATAAAAGCTATTGGGTTTTAAACCTCCACTAAGACTTTTAGAACACTGAATTTCCTTTGGTCAGTCGGTAATACTACTAAGCAATACTCCCATATTTGTCAGACAGAGGTTCCACACAAATAAATTTAAATCACTACTTTTTGTAGTAGTAAAGAACTAGAAGGAAAATGGGAAATGGTTTTCTTGGGAAATGGTTGAACTAGTGGTGGTCTATAGGATGGAATAGAATGATATTGTGCCTTGAGAAAGAATAATTATACAGACTGCAGAGAAACTTGAAATATTTGTATGATAATGCATAGTAAAGAAAACAATCAATAACACAGTAAACAACATAATAAAACAACATAGCAAAGGAAGACAACTTAAACAAGAATATTAAACAAAATTAACAATTATTAAGTAAAGTTAAACAATTAACCATATTTAAATATATACTAAAGGATTAACAGGGGGCAGAGCCAAGATAGTGGAGAGTAGACAGGACATTGCCTGAGTTCTTCCTGGTTTCCCTCAAAATCATTGCCTCTGAATGGGTTTTGGAGTGACAGAATCCATAAATATTTGGAGTGTAATAATTTTCCAGCTTAAGGTATCTTGGAAGGACTAGAGGAAAGGTTTATCTCATTGTGCAGGAGGGAACACGGCTCAGGGCAGACACAGCTCAGAGAAACCTGGAACAGGGAGGCCTGGTGTAGGGTAATCTAGGAGGCTCTTAGTCAAAATATAGCAGTTAGTTATTCTGTCCTGGTTCAGAAGGCCAGGGATCAGCAAACCAGCTGTGAGACCTCCAACAAAACTACAAAGGCAAATTGTGAGCCTCTAGACCACAGCATGACAGGTGGGACTTGACCAAGCCCACCCAGCACAGGGGAAGCCTGCAACACCACCAGCCCCACCAGCCCAAGCCCCAACCCCAATTCCAGACTAGGAAAGTCAGTGAAAGGCCCTTGCAAAAGAGCTTGGAACAATTCCTTTGTACCCAAGGAAAAGTTCAGAAAAGATCTTAAAAGAGAGATACAAGAAAAATGGAGGAAAGAAATGAGTACTAAGCAGGAGAAGTATGAAAGTTTGGGGAAAAGAACCAACAGCTTTAAAAAAAAAAAAAAAAAAGAAAAAGAAAATTTAGAAATTTACTGAAGAAAACAACTCCTTAGAAAACAAATATGGCAAAATGGAAAAAATATACTGAAGAAAACTTCTTCAAGAATAAATTTGGCAAAGTAGAAAAAGAAAACAAGTCCTTGAAAAATAGAATAGTCAAAATGGAAAAAGAGAACTCCTCAAAAATAGAATTGGCAAAATGGGGAAAAAAATCCACTCAACAAAGCAACTCCTTTAAAGGTACCATTGGTCAAGTGCAAAAGGAGGTAAAAAAGCTTATTGAAAAAAATAACTCACTAAAAATTAAAATTGGACAAATGGAAGTGAATCCAAAAGAGACATCAAGAATCAGTCAAAAAAAAAAAAAATCCAAAAATGAAAAAATAGAAGAAAATGTAAAATACCTCATTGGAAAAACAAGTGACTTGGATCCAGGAGGTACAATCTAAGAATTATTGGACTACTTGAAAGCCATGATCAGGAAAAGATCTTTCAAGAAATCATCAAGGAAAACTGTCCTGATATCATAGAATAGAAGGTAAAAATAGTCATTGAAAGAATCCACTAATCATCTCCTGAAAGAGACTCCAAAATGAAAACTCCAAGGAATAGTATAGCTAAATTTCACAATTTCTGATCAAGAAGAAAATACTACAAGTAGCCGGAAACAAACAATTCAAATGTTGAAGAACCACAATCAAGATTATTCAGGCCCTAGGAATATGATATTCCAGAAGGCAAAGGAGCTTGGACTATAACCAAGAATCAACTACCCAGCAAAAGTAAGCATTCTCCTTTAGGGGAAAATGTGGACATTCAATGGACTTGGGAATTTTCATCAGTTTTAAGACCAGAGGTTGAACAGAAAATTTCATCTTTAAGTACAAGACTCAAGAGAAGCATTAGAAGGTAAAAAAGATTTTAAAAGGTTTTAAAGGTTTAAAGGGTTTAAAGGTTTAAGAGGTTTTAAAGGTTTAAAGGGTTTAAAGGTTTAAAAGGTTTTAAAGGTTAAAATGTTTACACCCCCTACATGGGAAGATGATATGTAAATCTTTGTCAGGGTAGTAAGAATGGGTATACCTAGGGGTATGTATGTATAAATTGCCTTTTATATGATGATATAAAAAAGAAAGTAGGGATAAAAAGGCATTTTATGGGAGAAGAGGAAAGGGGAGGCAAAATAGGGTAAATTATATCACATGTAGATGCTCAAAAGACTTATTATACTTGAGGGAAAGAGGAAAGGGAAATGAGCATTATTTGAACCTTAATCTCCTCAGATTTGTTCCAAAGGGGGAATAACATACAAAGAATTAACAAATAGTAACAATTATGAAGCAATATCAAATGGTAATGAAAATCAATAATAAAGTCATCAGAATACAGTGACTAATTGTGACTTCAGAAAACTGCTGGTAAAACATCTGTTTCTCCCTTCCACATAGAGTATGGACTTTGAATCTAGAATAAGACATGGCATGAGACATAACTAAAGGATTTATTTGATTTGTTTTGCTTAACTGTATTTGTTACAAGGTAAGGTTCCACTGGGAAAGAAGGAATGTTTTTGATGTGATTTTTTTTAAAGCATCAATAAAATATTTTTTGAAAAAAAGAAAAAACAGAGAATCCACAAAAGAACAAGGAAATTGATTCAGCTGACAAAACGTAAACTTTAGGAATGTTATGAGGTAGACAAGGGGGACTGACCAAGGGGAGTCCAGTTCTCAAAATACATTCAGGGACCTATACCTGCTAACAGCCCACATAAGGAGCCTGATTGTCTAAGTGCATGCTGGTCCTGCTCCCAATTTAGAGCATATGTATGTATTATTCCATGATTGTTTTCTGTCCACTTAATACATTTAATTGATCACTAAGCTAGAACTCAGAAAGTGTACAAAGACTGCAACTTGAGCTCTTTCTCCCTGACATTATTTGAGTGAGAAAGAAGAAATGAATAAAACGCCTAGCTGGTCACCATGTGACTTTGTTCAAAGACTTGTTTTGCTCAGTCGTGTTTCACAAAGTCTTGAGTGAACGAATGTGGAAGACTGAAAGACTAAAGATCACTGGAACCACCAGAACTGTGGATGGAGCCAATGCTGAGGAGCAACCTGCTTGATCCAGCAGGTGAGACCTTGGGAGTGATTTATCTACCAGGTAAGCTGCACCTAGTGAACTCAGTGACGGGAATGTTTGTCAGTCATCACTTTAAATTTGAACCTAGCATTCCCAAAAATTGAGGTAGTTAAGGGAGACAAAGTACCCCAATTCAGAGAAGGATATTTTCATAGTTCTTGTGCTATCTCTTTTTGTCTATGTACCTACTCTCTTTTTTATTAAATAACCCCTTGTAAAAAGACCATTAATGTTTGTTGTTTATGCTTTTGAGGAGCTTTCAGTTGGTTAAATGATATTAAGAGATATAATTGGTACTGACAAATGATATTGAGGTGGTAATCATTCATGATTATATTGGAAGAGTGCCTCAGATGGGGATTTAAGAAGACAGTATGGAAAGAATTCCATAATCCCTCAAGGGGACTTCTAGAACCCAAGGAATATGGAGCTAGTCAAGTTCTGGAGGCAGAATATACTAGCATGCTTTGGGGTTTGGAGACTAAGTCCAGGCTTACTACAGGTGGAAAAGTAAAAGAATTCTAATTATTTATTTGGTGAAAGGGAAGTAGAAGTTTAGGAATTTGTGAATTCTTTTCCAAGGAATTAATTCAATTCTGTTTAGTTCCTAGGAGTTAAACGGAATGCAGATTGTTAAATAGAAATGTTAAGCTGGTTTTATCCTGCCCCCAAAGACAATTAGAAACATCATTTCTTGGCACATTTCATTATCTCCTTCTGCAGTGTTCACAAATGAACATAAGCAAACAGGTGTATATTGACTTAGGTTGGGAGATCTTATCAAGTTCTTCACAGAATCTCTCTGCTTCTTTAATCTCTACCATGAATCTTAGTGTGTAAGCCAGGGTTTTCTTCCTGGCGGTCTGTTTGCCAATGATAATTGCCAATATGGCAAAGAAAGAGAGCCACTTGTCCCAGGAAGTCATACTGAACTGCTTTGGGGTACAGGAAAAAACGAATTCCTCCAAATCTTTCCCCACTCTGTGAGACACTGCATTCCATTTACATGCAATTTTGTTATGTCTTATGGTTTCATTTATAGCAAGAATGTCAACATGGGTGTGGTTCAGTTCCTCCAGTAGAGTGTCAACTCACTTTACACTGGACAAAGATCTCATGTTAAGAGGCTCACCAGTTGGGTCAATGTTTATCCAAGAACAGGCTGAGTTTTAGAATGGCCTGCTCCATTTTCTCTACTATCATCATTGCAGAATGTGAGGGATTCATGTAGAATTAAAGCCATTTGATGTTTTTGTGCATTTCATGGATTGCCATATCACAAGAGTGATGAGCATCTTCATACTTAGCTAGACTGATATATCAGCCAATCAACAGTCATGGATAAAATTTCTTGGACAACACACACATAATATATCGATGGAGCTGGATACAAAGTCTTTCTAGGTTATCAGAACCCACCAAAAACTTGTGACCTTTCTACATAATCTCTGAAAAACCAGTTACCTCCATGCCATAATTAAAAAGGACTTAACCTAGTACTTATCAAGTACAAAGACAGACTGGACAAGGACCACTCCAATTGAGTAGAAGTCCATTTACAACATTATAGTATTGCAAATAAAAAACCTCAAGAGGCAGAGTTTCTGAGTAATTAATAATCAATTTGCTAATTAGGCTACCCTGAAATCAATAAACTGATGGTCAGTGGTTTCTCTCGGTAACCAAAGATGCCAAGGGAGATTCTGAAATACCTTAAATCATTTCTGAAAGGGAACTCCCCTGACTAATCCCTAATTGGCAGATATTTAATGAGGAGTCAGTCTAAAAATCTTCAACCTTGAGAAAGGTTTGATCAAGAGACAAGACTCAACATCCTCAAGGAATCTGGGCAAAGGAAACTATTTCCATCTGCACCTCTCTGATTAATTTTCTCTTTCATGAGCTGAGTTGCCCTAAACTCTAATGGAGGAGATGAAAGACAGGATACCTTCCAAAGACTCAATGAGACTGGATTCTTTTTATACTCCAACAGAAATCATGTTTGCCATTTGGGTCAGATCCTGACCAATTTAGTTAAGGAGCAAGTCTCTTGAGAGTTAAGAGCAATCATTCAGCCATGACCTTCCAAGACTGACTGACATTTTCAGAAGTTGGGTTTCAACAAAAATGAAAGGAAAGGAGGTCATAAATTAATAGTTGTTATTATCATATTATTATATTAATTTCTCTCAATAGAGAATGATAAGAGATTAGCTACTTCTTATTTTTAGAGTTATCAAAAGATTTTTATTAGTAATGCAGTACTTTCAAGACTTCCTCTATAACTTTCTAAAAATATTTTAATCTCTATAAAAATAAACCTGTAAAGCAGTATATTATACAGTGCATTTATATAATACATAAAATACAGATTTGAAAATATACTTATTCAGTCATTCTCACCAGGAAGCTTAAGTACAAAGTGGAATACAATTATAAACTATATAATCAGAGGAAGTGAAGTTTTATACAACTTTAGATTTATTCTTCATCAGAGTTCCCGTCTCGGTGTTTTTACAGAACAGGCTTTCATGATGCTGAAGAAGACAGTAATTTATTTGCCTTTTTCCTCTCTCTCAGTGCTGTTTTCAATTTTTTTGCATTCTTTGTATTTTTTGGTTCAAAAGACGGTGATGGCAATAGGAACACAACCAAGAAGTCAATGACTTTTCCCACTCTTGATGATGTCAGTCCTCCACTAAGCATATTTATCAGTTTACAGTTTGCTTCATCATTGAGAGTAAAATTTATGATTCAGACTGGTTGAAGGATTGTTTAATGGTGGACATGTACTTAACTATTTTTAACTTGTATTTTTTTGTTAAATTTTTTCCAATTATTAAGAATTATTTTTGCCACCCCTCATCATAAAGAAAAATGGAACTAGTGTAACAAATAAGCATTGCCAAGCAAAATATAATCCCACATTGACCATGTCCAAAAAGATATATCTCATTTTGCATATTCCTCTAATCTTCTATCCATAAAAAGATCAATAGCACTAGTAATTTTGCTGATCAGAGTTCTTAAGCCTTCCAAAGTTGTTTGGCTTTTTATTTTCTTTTTTTAAATTTTGGAAAGTATTTTATTTTTCCAAATACATGTAAAGATAAATTTTCATCATTCATTTTTGTATTCCATTTATTTTGTGTTCCAGATTTTTCTCCCTTCCTCCCTTACCTCCTCAAGGCAGCAAACAATCTGATATATGCGCAGTTCTTTTAAATATATTTCCATATTCATCATGCAAGAAAAATCTGATCAAAAGGGAAAAGAGAAAAAAACAGGCAAAGAAATAACAGCAACAATAAAAAAGATGAAAATACCATTGTTTGATCCACTTTCAGTCTTCATAGTTCTGTCTCTGTATGCAGATGACTCTGTCCATCAGAAGTCTATTGGACTTGCCCTGAATAACACTTCATTGTTGAAAAGAGCCAAATCCACCACAGCTGATCATCACATAATCTTGTTGTTTCTGGGTAAAATGTTTTCTTATTCACTTCACTTAGCATCAATTCGTGTAAGTCTTTCTGGGGTTGTCTGAAATCAGCCTTCTGGCTCATCATGTCTAATAGAACAATGATATTCCCTAACAATTCATGTATCATAACTTATTCAGTCATTCCCCATCTGATGGGCATCCACTTTATTTTTAGTTCCTTGCCCACTACAAAAAGGGCTGCTACAAACACTTTTGCATATGTGGGTCAAAGTTAATTTGTTGTTATGATATTGTTATTATGCAAATTGTTCTTCTGGTTTGGCCATATTATGCATTTTAACCTGATTTCATATTTACCAAAAAAAAAAAAAAAAAAGTAAGGAAGGTCCAATTTTGGGTTATGTCCCCTAAGCCCCGCAGATCTCAAGGATGGCCCTGTCTTCTTAAAACATATCCTCATCCATAAATTTTTCCTCTTATCCTTCCTGTTAACCTCAGAACAAGAGATTTTTCCTTCCTGTCTAAAGTTAACCTGTATACTGAACATCTCTCTGTATATTGACCTTCTTCTTTCCCAGCTGCTCTATGACCTTGCTTCCAGAAAAACCCTTTCTCTTAAGCTCTTTCTGATTGTTCATCTTTTTTCCTTCATAGGGTCCTTTTTATCTTCCTTCAAAGGTAGGGTATTCGACCCTACCTTTTTAAAATAGATTTTTAGAGATTTATGTTCTTTCTTTTTGAATCTCTACTCTTTTAAAGAAAATTGTCCCTTTAAAAATGAAAGTTATCCCTTATAACAAAGATTATTTTTAAAAGAGGAATATTTTAAAAATCAGCAAAATCAATGAATGTACATAAAATATATCATTACAAACAATGATACACACTGATGGACCCTTTCTTTCTTTTTTAAAATAGATATGTCAGTTGACAATATATTCTCTGTTTAAATCTGCACCTTTACTGTTGTAGATAAGCCAACACAGTAGAGTCAGGGCAAGGGGCAGAGCATCTACCATAGATTTTCACATTTATCTCAGCTTTTTGGATTTTAGCCTTAGGAAGAAACCATAGTGCTGAACCAGAGTGATTTTTTGATTTATGCCGCGATGGATTTCAATTTGATCTGGGTAAGAAGATTGCTTTCTTCAGCTCCCAAATTTGCTCTTAAACTTTTCCCACTCACAATCCCTTTTTGCCAGAGATTTTTTTGCACCCTGGATATATAGGCATATAAAAATAGGTAGACAAATCAAATATTACTAATAATAAATCCTAAAGAAATTTATTTTAAAACAATTCTTTGGAATACATATAATTTTACCATTAATCAAAGACCAAATCAAATTTGCTCACTAACGAGATGGATGTGCTTGTTTATTTTTACATAAAGAACTAAATCTTGGTGTAATATTTAATACCTTTTACAGATGCCAATTTTTTCACAATAACCCCCACATTCAGTGATGTGACCCCAGATAGGGTTATGATCCAATAGTTTAAGAAGCTTTAAACCAGAGTACCTAATGGTTTCTTCCAGAGCAGGATCCTACAAGACCCTTCCAATTATCATCAAAGCTTTTTTTGGTCTCCCTGCTGAACTTCAATATTCTGTCTTTGGTCACTTCTTCATTAGCTTTCTTAATATGCCCTTAATAAGAAGAGTTTACACCAAGTTTCTCCTAATCTTAACAGCTTGTTTCTACTTTAAGACAAGTCTCATTGTTAGAACGAGAGCGGCTAGTGAAGAGTGCACAGTGTCAGACCTGGAGTCAGGAAGTTTCATCTTCATGGGTTCAAATCTGGCCTCAGACACTCACTAGGGCACTAGTGCCACTCCTGGGCAAGTCACTTAACTGTTTGCCTCAGTTTCCTCCTCTGTAAAATGAGCTAGAGAAGGAAATAGCAAATTATTCCAGTATCTTTGCCAAGAAATGAGGCATGAAGAAGAGTTGGGTATGACTGAAATAATGGAATAACAATTGTTCAGAAGCTTTTCTTTATATTGAGCCTAAATTGAGCTTGCAACCTTCATTTTATTATAAGGTCTCCCCAGGCAGGAGAAACTGAAACTTTCGTGTCTTAGCCTTTCAAATTCTTGGTCATGTTCTTTTCTTAGTCTTCTCTTCTCTAAACTAAACATGCCTTTGTTCCTTTAACATGGCATGGCTCACAGTCCTCTCACCTCTAATCCTAATTAACCTCCTCTGGGTGCAATACAGCTTGTTGATGTCCTTCCTAAAATGTGGGTCTAAGAAATTAATGCAAATATAATTAATACAATTGAATACAAATTTAAATATGGCCTGAGCAAAGCAAACTACAGAAGAATTATTACCTCCTTTGTTATGGACACTATACTTCTATTAATGTAGTTTCAAGTCACATTAGCTTTTCTGTTTGCCATGACAGACCACTGACTTGTTTTGAGCTTGCAGAACATTAAGACACCACAGTCACTTTTCATATAAATTGTTGCCTAGTTATGTCTTCACATGTTGTATTTCTACAGCTGATTTTAGAAATACAGGTGTAGACCTTTGCATTTATTCCTATTTTAATAATAAGAATAGTTGCTAGTCTGAGAGGGACTAAGGAACTCACCTTTTCCTTCTCTACTATGGGACTACTATTACCAGGTTCTGGCCTCTAATGAACAGAGCCAAGTTCTTTTGTCTCCTCTCTAGCTTTTTTTTAACTCACCCTCAGACTCCCAAAGAGAATTACTTAAAATTTAGATTTCACTCATATCTAGGATTATCCCAAATTATTACAATAATAAAGGAAAGAGGTGATGAGAAGCTGCAATAGGATAGTTGCTGGATTAATGAAGAGATGTTTCACAGGAAGAAATTATAAGATTTAGCAAAAATGTAAGATAAATGAGAAAGAAGAGTCGAGTATGACATCACAGTTTTAATCTGGATAATTATAATGGTAGTATCTTGAGTAACAGGAAAATTTGGAAGGTGAGAAGGGGTTGGGAGGATAAGATAATGTTTTGTATTTTTGTAATAATGTTGAGTTTGAGATGCCTCTAGGACATCTATTTCAACATATTCAAAATGCAGTTTGTGATCTGGCTAGAGTTACCAGGAGATAGACGAGTGTGGATATTAGATCTGGGAATCATCTGCAGGGGGACAATAATCGAACCCATAGAAGCTAATGAGATCAACAAGTGAGAAAGTATATACTATAGTGAGAAATGAGAAGAATGTCTACCTTTGGGGGATTCTCACAATTAATACACCTGATGTGGATGAAGATCCAGCAAAAGAGATTGATGAGAAGGAACAGTAGGAGAACCAAGAGAGAAGAGAATAACAAATCCCCAGAAAAGTAAGAGTATCCAGAGCAATTGCATCCAAAGTTTCATAAAGGTCAAGGAAGATAAGGATTGAGAAACCACCAAATTGGATGATAAAGAGATCATTAGTACTATTGAAGAGAGCAGTTTCAGTCAAGGGATGAAATCAGAAGATAAATGAAGAAGGAAAGGAAATAGAGGCACAAATGGTCAAAATTTCAAAAGGAAAAAAATACAGAGAGATAAATTCACACAATGTTAGAGTTAGAAAGGACTTTCAAGATAGTATGAAAGATTTAACAATAATGTGAGGCAGTAGGACAGGGTGGATAGAGAGGAGGCTTCAAAATAATAAGTATCTTAGAGTTGCTATAGACTCCAAGTAGCAGAGAAAATGATGATTTTCATTAGTGGAAAAATTTTCTCACCAGGAACTTTCTACATCATAAATCCTATAGTTGATACCCTTAGCTCTTCTCCTCTTCTCATCACCCAAATCATAATCATAACCATTAGTATTATTAGTAATAAGAGTAATAATAGGAACAGTTACATTTCTTGGGCTAGAATTAATATATCTCAAATAGGATGTCTCTAGTCCTGATTCTACCGACGCCCATGGTCACACAGCTAAGAAGTGTCCACATGTCAAAGGGAGGGGATCAAATCTAGTGCTTGGTGATTGTAGAGGCTAGTACTCTATTACTTTGCCATTCTGCCCTTCTTAGTCTTAGCTAATTACATGATAAATAGTACATCTCACAGGAGGGTTACAACATCCTTAACCAGGCGATCCTGCCCCAAGCAGTTATTGGCCAATTCCCAGGACCATAAACAGAGTTCTCTTTCCGCTCATCACAAAGCTGGCTGATGGGACAGAAGCCAATGGCTGGCAGCCCTTTCCCCCACTTTTCTGAGAGTCATTAGTGAAAATGTTGCCAGAAGAACTCATGCATCCCAGGGGGGAAGCTAGGAAAAGGACTATCTTTTCCTATCCCAAACCCTAAGATGTTTATTTTGTAGGTAACAATAAATAAAGGACCTTTTCTAGGAAACTTATCTCTCCAATTAAACCTATATTGCTGTTGGCAGCTGGGGAAAGTGGAACATTCTCTGGCAAGACTCTTTTCTTCAATATTTAAGGTTATTTTTGCCAGTTTCATTGACTACAACAAGCCAATTCAGAATCTCATGGACACTCTGAGGAACAGAACAGAGACTTGTGATTTCATTGGTGTAGGAAACTCATAGACATTATTTTGTTCTTTAGTTGTATTCATTTGTGTCCAAATCTTTGTGACCCCATTTGAGGTTTTCTTGGCAAAGACATTGGGTTGATTTGCCATTTTCTTCTCCAACTCACTTTTCAGATAAGGAAGCTGAGACAAACAGGATTACGTGACTTGCTGGTAAATGTCTGAGTCTAGATTTAAACTCAGGAAGACAAGTAATCCTGACTTCAGGTCAGGTACTTTATCCACTGCACCACCCAGCCATGCTTGGACACTGTTTATCCTATTTAATTAGAAAGAAATTCCTCAGTGCTTTAATTTTTTTTTTCCAATCTAAGAAACAGTGCTGATGAGGATATAAATGGCAACTGGAACTTTCCAAACAGCAGCTCAAGGTGAAGCATTTATTTTCTCTCATGAACATACTCGAGTAAATACTTGGCCTCCTTAGGAGTTATTACTGGTAAAACAGACATAATTTTTCCCACTAAGTAAACTGTCAGGAAGTGCTTTCAATAAAAAAAGAAACACAAACATCTGGTTCTCCTAAATAAGAAGCCTCATTACAAACTAAATTGAGGAGAACAGAGAGATCATAAATCCATTCACCTTACTTTACACATGAAGAAACTGAGGCACAGAAAGGAATGGCTGGAGCCTGAGTCCCAAGTGTCTTGGTTACAAGGCCAGAGTTCCTTCATGTGCTTCTTTAAGTAGCATTAATTTTTGTTAGTACATTTATAATATTTCCTTCAGTAAAATTTGATTACTTCTAAGATTCTTTAGTACTAGCAGCAGGATTACATAGAACCTGACAGTGAATACTACTACAAATGTGCTCCACTGGTTTAAGCATTGCATCATTGCATTGTATTAAGCTGCCCTCTGGTGGCTTTTTATTTAGCAAAAACCTTAAAAACTCATGACTTTTACATCTGTGTATAGTATTTTTTTTTCCTAACCAAATGATTAAATTTAAAGTTTTCTCCTATCCTAATCTACTTCCTAACTTCTTTAGTACATTTTCATTACCATTAAGGTTTGGCTGATATACCTCAATGGGGAAGAATAATTAGCAAACTCATGGAGCAATGATTATATTTCTACTGTAAAATATAATCACTAATTTGTCTTAATTTGTCTGTCTATCACAAGAAGTCCCATTGGAGTAAACCACTATTAAGTTTTCCCCTGTGAAATATAGAATTTGCAAAATTCAAACATATTTGGGCAATATTAATACATTTTCATTTACTGATGATGCCTGATGGCTTTACTGAAAGAAAAACATCTCATTAAATAAAAATAGGACTATGCTATGATATCATCAATGAGATTATTTCCTACAAAGATGTAGATAATAATCCCTCCTCCTTCCCTTTCTATTTTGTGCACTTCTTGTGCAGGTTTTCTCATAAATCTTACAATACTTCATCTTGAAAGTCTCGTGCTCCATCTCTTGACAATACATGGCTAGTTCATAGATTATCAATTACTTTTGCTATATGAATATACAAGCTCTTTGGGGGGGTGAGTTATGATATATACAACTTTTTGATGAAGTTGAATGGGTAATTCATAAATCTGGCTTATCTGAATAGATACTATAAATGGACGATGAACAGAGCCCAGGATTGAACAGGAGGTTAGTGCGTTGGACTGGTTTTAGGAATTGCAATGTGTTGATCCAATCTTTTTAAGCCCACTGATTCTTTGGGACAGCAAGATTTAGACAATCACAGACTCTGAAGAATTAAAGCTAAGATTCCCTAGGGCTCATAGTGTCTTATATAGTAGGGATCAGCAGGTTGCTATCATCACAAATAAATAAATACTGGAGAAAAGTATCAATAAGCTTCTACAATAAGAATACATGTTCTGGGGGCAGCTAGGTGGCGCAGTGGATAGAGCACCAGCCTTGAATTCAGGAGGACCCAAGTTCAAATCTGGTCTCAGACACTTAACATTTCCTAGTTGTGTGACCCTGGGCAAGTCACTTAACCCCAGCCTCAGGGGGGAAAAAAAAAAAAAGAATGCATATTTCTCCTAAATTAAGGTTTTTGCTAATGAGTCATTCCTGATCTAACCTCACATTTATACAAGTCCTTTAGATATATGCAGTAGTTAAATAGCTGGCCATATGAAATTAGTTAAGGAAGAAAGGAAGGAAATGGCATTTTATAAGCTCGTACTATATGCCAGAAATTGTGTTGAGTGCTTTACAAATATGATCTCATTTGATCCTCTCAACAACCCTGGGATATAGGCATTATAATGATTGGATTGGGAAACTAAGTTAAGTGACTTGCCCAGCCGAAGTATCCGAGGCGTCACTGGAACTCAGGTCTTCCTGACTCCAGGTTCAATATTCTATTCCTGACACCCTATCTTATGGAAACAGCCTGAGGCTTTCCAGTCCCATGATTTTGTTATTGTTGTTTTCTTTCTTTCCCCATTATATTTTCTGAGATAATCTATTCTTTGTAAAGAACACATTTAGGATTCTTCAAGAATAAGGGGTTATCCTAGTTCTCTAGATTTATTATGTATGAGAATTGTTCTTATACCATCTAGCCAAATCAGCCTATTGCTGCTTTCCGCCCCTTTGTCTGCTGGCATAGGCTATATCTTCCATGCTTTTTTGGCTCTACACTTGAGAATTTTTAGCTTCAGTGAAAGTGCACTTCAGGCATGTGGATTATCAAAAGGTCAGTGAAGAAAGACATGGAGAAGGTCATGAGTGAGCATCACCAACAAAATGTTGCACTACGGGAGAGACTCAAAGATTTCAGCACAACAGAAACAAAGCTAACCTAAATAAGGAATTTGCTAGGGGACCATTCCTGCATTAGTCTAACAATTATGCACGTTCTCTGGATCTAAGTTCAGCTGGTGGTGCTCTCTCTTCCTCACATTAGCCAGAATTTACTCTGCTTATGGGCTGGGTCCTATCCAGGAGATTATTAGCTTCTTAAGCATGGTGGGTCTTTTCTTCCCCTTTTGGGGGCATAGGGGAAGGTGTCTTTGGATCCCCAGAATTTAGTAAGGTGCCCTCTACACATATTTGCCAATTATTCTCCCTCTTGTTAAGTGAGGTGCTGAAGGTAAGTCAGCAAATAAATCAGCTAGCTGCGGCTGGATTCCAAGGAAGCTAGCCGTGGTACTGAACAACATTCTACACAGCTGGAGAGGCAAGGAGTTATTGGGAGAGACAGCACCAGGGCTTTGGCTATCTCGACAAATTCAAGTCAACAATCATTAATTAAGCACCTGTTATATGCCAGGTATTAAGCTAGGAACTCATGATATAAAAACTAAAAATGAAGCTGTCCCTGTCTTCAAGAAGCTTACATTTTACTAGATTGGGGTAATAAGTATACATATATACATACATACATACATATATATATATACATATATATATAATATGCAGATAAAAAAGTAAAAGACTTCAATTCAAAGTGAATGTGAGCAGAGGAAGGAGAAAACTAACTTGGAGAACAGAGGAGGCCAAATAGAGGATGGAGCTCTTGAGCTGTGCCTAGAAGGGAGCTAAGGATACCAAGGTATGGGTAAAAAGAGAAAGAGCTTTCCACACTTGGGGAAGATGATCCTAAAAGACTCATTGGCAGGAACAGGAATATTTATGCTAGTTTGACTGGAATATAGACTGTATTGAATGTGCCATGGTTCATCAGTCCAGAAAATTAGGTGGGTTGGAGCTAGATTTGTGATCCAATTGACCAGAAGACCAGAACATCCCTTGGTCTGATGTACTACCCTACAGAGATGAGTTATCTGGTAGAACTATTAGCAGTTTTAATATCAAAGTAAAACCAAAGCTGTAACTTAGCAACAAATCACAACCCCCAAGGGAACCTTGTCAGCAAGTCAGGAATCCCTTACGAATTTTTATTCTCAGAGTAGAAGCAAATTCTTGATTCTCCAAAAACTACAAGCTAAACGGGTCCAGCCCTGTAGGTGTCTCATATCTGAAAGCAGATTGAGTATTGGACATATTCAATATTGAGCATATTTTGAGTTGGAAAGATATAAATTCAAACCTGCCCCAAGCCCTTACTAGTTGTGTGATCTTGAATGAGGCAACCTTTGTCAGCCTCAGCTTCCACATCTGAAATTAGCCCTGCTAAAACACCGGATCGTGTGCTATGGCTGCTCAGATTCATTTGAGAAGGTTTAAAACCTTTAACAAGCATTTCACTAATAATCTTTATGAGCACTTGATAAGGAGCAAAGAATCATAGAATCAGAAATGGAAATCTAGCACAATTCTCTCATTTTAAAGATGAGGAAACTGAAGCAAGGAGGTTAATGATTTACTCAGTTCACATGGCTGGTTAGTATCTGAAGTCAAGTTTGACCTCAGTCCTCCTGACTCCAGGACCAAGGCTCTAACCCTGCTGCAATTCCTTCACTTTATAGATGAGGAAATTGAGCAACGCAGAACGCAGAATTTAAGTGACTTGATTAAAGTTACACTAAATAGCAGAACCAGGATTTAAACCCAAGTCCTTTGATTACAAATTTCAGGGCTCTCTCTCCATTGTATCATGCTGCCACCCATGTATGTTTTGATATCTATTATGTGACTGCCTTACTTTACTATTTGTATCCCCAGTTCAGTACTTTGCACATAATGTTTTATTTATTCACTCATTGTGCTGATCAAATGAAATATTTGTAAAACACTTAGGACAGTGCCTGGCACTAGAAGTGCCACTTAATAGTAGGTATCTAAAAAATTATTCTTCTTTCCCCCTTTTCATTCATCCATCCATACATCTATCCATACATACATATATTCATTAGTCCAATTCCGATGAAGAAAATTAAGGCACAAATGGGTTTTAAGCAACTAGTTCAAGATCCTATGACCATTTTCACATACTAACTGAAGTTGATAAACACCTGCAATCCAATATGACTCAGTACCTTATGCAAGAAATTTTGATTTCTAATTGCTATGGTTTTTCTGAGTAGGAAATAATGACCCTCAGCCAAAAGAAATTGAGCACTGGGATTTTCATGTAGTAAGAAGTCAATAAATATTTGCTCTGTTGATCGATTCATATGGAATAATTTTTAAAAACTATTACTCACGTCAAAGCTGATGTCAATTTTTTAATGAACAATTGAATTCATATTAAGAGGTGAGGGTAATATTCACTTAAAATTCCTTAACCTGAATGCTATTTTGCCCTCCTCCTCCAAAGTAGTCCATGTCCTTATAATGTCTCTTTTTCACTCCTGCCTTCTCCCAAGTATAGTTCTTATTCCTCCACCCAACTCATTTGTCCTTTCTCCAATTCCCTATTCCCCAATGCACCCCCAGCCAGATTATTGCTGTTGGAATGTCAGAGGCCTAAGGTCCTTTACAGGTTGCCCATGGAGAAGTAATATGCAAGAATGGAAAGAACAAAGGATAAAGAGGCAGATGATCTGGATTAAATCTCAGTTCTGCCATTCTATGATCTCAGACAAATTATATAGCTTCACTGGGCTCCAGTTTCCTCAACTGCAGAATCTGGAGGAAAATGATAGCCGAATTTCTATCTTGGGAGCTTGAGTTTTCTGATTAGATAAACTTGTCAATCCATTCATCTTACAAATGAGGAAACTTAGAAACTAAAGATTCAAAATGTCTTACCCATGGTTGTAGAAGAACTGGGAAGAATATGGAAACCTCTTGGTTGATATTTCAATGACTTTTACATTATACACCACTTCTTCTTTCTTTTGAGGTCAGGTCATATATTTTCCATTTTCCAAATTGTTATTATTTGGGGTTGGAGGGAGATTCTGTAAAGAAATACAATTGTGTATAAGAGATGAGAGCCAGACCTATGATTTCCTCCTGAATGAGGAAATTGTCTCTATTAATAGAAATCAGCACCTTCTCTGTCATTTAGAATCTTAGAGAGTTGCTTATAACTATGAAAGATTAAATTAGTCCAGAGTCACATGGTTAGTCTATGTCAGAGGCAATGCTTGAACTAACGTTCTGGTTCTGAGACCAATTTTCTATCCATTATGCCATGGTGCCCTTCTAATCAGAGGCATAAATATGGGTGGATAAGAGCTTATTCCCAGGGGCTAGAGTGCCTGCAAATACTAAATTATTAATAGATAATAAGGCTTATTGAGTTTATCAACTTAAGGGGCATTTGCAGTGTAAAACAAAACAAAACAAAACATAGTGGTTTCCCTCAAAGGAACAAATTATTAAAAATTTCAGACACAGAAATCAAGCTAATGAAAAAAGACATTTGGGGCAATCCTCAAACTATATAACACAAGCATTGGCTTTCTGGAAATGTAAATACAAAAACAGACTAGAGCTTATGCTGAAGGAGTTAATATTCTATCAGAGGATATACCACATAAACACTAGAAGGGAAAAAAAAGCATAGCTGTGGATTTCACATATGAGAAATAACAAAGGCACAAAGGCAGGATATGAAATGTCAACTTCAGGGGACACTCAGTTTGGTTGTCTCTGGGTATGCAGGAGCCAGCTCGTACCAGCTTCCTAGATCCTATTGTTAAATTTTTAGTGAGAATATTTCAATCTTGGAAATAAGCAAGCATTACAAACCATGGCTTGATTTATTGTTTTGTTGATTTCTTACACTTTAAAAAGTGATGGATAAGTTGCTAATAAGGCAGGTTAAACTTAAAAGCATGTCTTGGGTACATAAGGAGTCAGTTGTTAAACGTTTACCTGATTGTAATATACTGTGTATAATAGATTTTAATGTTTAATAAGGAAGGAAAGGAAGACTGGAGCCAGATTGGGAAGAACCTCTATCATCAGGCTGAGGTATTTGCATTTTATTCTATAATAATGAGTAGCATTCATCAGCTGACATTTATACAGCTTTTAAAATATTATTTCGTTTGACCTTCACAACAACTCTATGGGGGAAATAATAGAGATGTTATTATTCCCATTTTACAGAAGCAGATATGGATACAGAAGCTCAGAGAGGATTCAATGAATGCCCATCATCCCGTTATCAGTGGATGTTACAGTGTTCATATGTTGGTGATGGCCATGACACAAAGAGGGAAGGAAGGTTAGAAAACGGGAGGATTTGCAATAAAGAATAAGAAGTTCTGCTTTGGATGAGTTAGGTTTGAGAGGTTTACAGGACATGTCTAGTTTAAGAAGGACCCTGTATGACGAGAGTGCATGGAGGATCTGTTAATCCTTTGCATAGAAATAATAAGTGAACCCACAGAAATTTTTTTTTGTTTCAAAATTTGTTTGTTTGTTTGTTTATTTTATTTTATAATTATAACTTTTTTTTGACAATACATATGCATGGGTAATTTTTTACAACATTATCCCTTGCACTTACTTCTGTTCAGATTTTTTCCCTTCTTCCCCCAACCCCCTCCCCCAGATGGCAGGCAGTCTTATACATATTAAATATATCACAATATATCCTAGATACAATATATGTGTGTAGAACAGAATTTCTTGTTGCACAGGAAGAATTGGATTCAGAAGGTAAAAATAACAGTTTACACTCATTTCCCAGTGTTCCTTTTCTGGATGTAGCTGATTCTGTCCATCATTGATCAATTGGAATTGGATTAGCTCTTCTCTATGTTAAAGATATCCACTTCCATCAGAATACATCTTCATACAGTATCATTGTTGAAGTGTGTAATGATCCCCTAGTTCTGCTCGTTTCACTCAGCATCAGTTGATATAAATCTCTCCAAGCCTCCTGTTGGTCATTTCTTACAGAACAACAATATTCCATAACATTCATATACCATAATTTACCCAACCATTCTCCAATTGATGGACATCCATTCATCTTCCAGCTTCTAGCCACTATGAAAAGGGCCGCCACAAACATTTTGGCATATACAGGTCCCTTTCCCTTCTTTAGTATTTCCTTGGGATATAAGCCCAGTAGTAGCACTGCTGGGTCAAAGGGTATGCACAGTTTGATAACTTTTTGGGCATAATTCCAGATTGCTCTCCAGAATGGTTGGATTCTTTCACAACTCCACCAACAATGCATCTGTGTCCCAGTTTTCCCACATCCCCTCCAACATTCTGCATTATTTTTTTCCTGTCATCTTAGCCAATCTGACAGGTGTGTAATGATACCTCAGAGTTGTCTTAATTTGCATTTCTCTGATCAATAGTGATTTAGAACGCTTTCATATGAGTGGAAATAGTTTTAATTTCATCATCTGAAAATTGTCTGTTCATATCCTTTGACCATTTATCAACTGGAGAATGGCTTGATTTCTTATAAATTAAAGTCAATTCTCTGTATATTTTGAAGATGAGGCCTTTATCAGAACCTTTAACTGTAAAAATGTTTTCCCAATTTGTTACTTCCCTTCTAATCTTGTTTGCATTAGTTTTGTTTGTGCAGAAACTTTTTAATTTGGTGTAATCAAAATGTTCTATTTTGTGATCAATAATGGTCTCTAGTTCTCCCTTGGACACAAACTCCTTCCTCCTCCACAAGTCTGAGAGGTAAACCATCCCATGTTCCTCCAATTTATTTATGATTTCGTTCATTATGCCTAAATCTTGGATCCATTTTGATCTAATCTTAGTATGTGGTGTTAAATGTGGGTCCATGCCTAGTTTCTGCCATACTAATTTCCAGTTTTCCCAGCAGTTTTTGTCAAATAATGAATTCTTGTCCCAAAATTTGGGATCTTTGAACCCACAGAAATTAATGAGATCACCAATAGTATGAGGAGAGAGAAAAAGTGTCTTAGGAAAGAGCTTTGGGGGATACCTATAGTGGTTGTGACTGGAATGAAACACTGGAAGATACTGAGAAGAAATCATCAGATAAGTAGGTGGAGAATCCGGAGAGAGCAAAATCCTCAAGCTCACCTGTTCCAAAAGGAAGTCTTTGTCTTTCTGTTAAATCCCACCCCTCTTCTGACTGGCCGTATTTCTCTCCCAATTCTTCTCAAACCAAGGACAATAGCTCTCATGTCTGATCCCTTCTAGTTATTCTCATAGCCACCTCCTCATTCAAGCCCTAATTATTTCCGACTTGGCTTTTGTCATGTGCTTCTTATTGCCTCCTTGATTTTGCCTTCTCCACAATTCAGTCAATTTCCAAAAGATTCCAAAATTATTTCCCAAAGGCTTGTCTGACTTTGTCACTTTAAACTTCCCTCTTCATGTCATAGGCAACACTTCCATGATACTCAGGACCACACGTTCCAGGCTATTATTCCAAGCCTTTGTCTCACCCTACACATCCAATTCTTGGTCAGAGCTTATCATTTCTGCCTTCATGACATCTCTCCCATATACCTGATCTCCACAACGCATCCAGCACTCTAGGATGTCTCTGCCTATTTTGACTCATTAGGATGGTGTTCTCATAGCTCTCTCTACTCAAGTCTTTTTCTACTTGAATCCATCTTCCACTCAGGGGCTGTAACGAGCTGTCGTCTCCAGAAGCTGCTGGATCGCTCTCTGGGAAGAGATCTGCTGTGTCTTCTACTCAAATCTCTCCGACAGATTCTTCTTCCTGTAATGAACCGTTGTCTCCAGGCAGTTGCTGTTAACTCTTGTCCAAAGAAGTGACTTCCCTTCCTGCAGAGAGCCCCGTCAAGCCTGATGCAATTCAGAGTCCTCTTCTTTCTCTGAGAGTCCTCTCTTTTATTCTCCCAGAGAATGGGCGTGGGATAATGCAAGGGCTTCTGGGAAGAACCACTTCAGCCAATGGGCTTGCTCCTTCTATCAAGTCAACCTGAGTTCTCACCTTGTAATTGTCCAGAAAACCTGAATTCTCACCTTGTAATCCTAACATCTCCCCCTTTCTTTTGATTTAGAACATAGGACAGTCATGACCTTGAAACATAAATCCATCAATATGGGAAGTATTACAGATAATTACATAAATTACATAAGCACATAGTAACATAGTAACATAACACATGCTAGAAGTATATAACATAATCAAATAATCATAAATTGAAAATTTATAAATGTCCATAAGTCCATTGTCCATTATTCTCATCTTGTGTGAGGAAGTCCAATGATTCCTGCTGGTTTTTAAAGTTCTTTAACAGTCTTCTTATTATCCATGCTCTTTCAGTGTCAGATGTTTCTTAGATCTTCTCCTTTATTTTGAGGTCTTTCTCTTTTTCTGTCTCTCTCTGGTGGACAAGGCGAATATGACTCGTTGGCACCCATCTGATTCCTTCTCTTGCTGAAGAAATACAAGCAAACCCTCTCCCCCAGGCAGTTAACCTATCTGGTCCCTTCCATTCACCACTTTCTGGATCTCTCCACATCACCTGGCGATTATCTAAGGACAGTGGAGATGCTCTCACTGGACACTGCCCTTCTGGTGGGTTATAAAACCTGTCTGCTGGAGCCAGTGCATCTTTGTCAAAAATTAGAAAATTAATGGTATAGAGAACTAAATTTAGAAGTTCCCTAGGGCTACCTGTGGCTCCCCCTTTCTTTTGTTTTTGGAGGAGTGTCTTAATATCTCTGTTTCTTCTCTCTACTATTGCCTGCCCTTGAGGATTAAAGGGTATGCCCGTGGTATGTAAAATCTTATACTGTGCACAAAAGTGTGTAAAATGTTTGGACGTATATGCAGGTCCATTGTCTGTTTTTATTGCTTGTGGCACACCCATAATTGCAAAAGCTTGTATAAGGAATTCAGTGACCACTCGGGCTGTCTCTTTTGCTGCTGGCATTGCAAATGTGAATCCTGAAAAGGTGTCTACCACGACATGGATAAAAGATAGACGACCAAAAGATTTATAATGGGTCACATCCATTTGCCAGATTTCATTGGGTCTCAAACCACGAGGATTCTTCCCTGGAGGGAGTGTAGGAGCATGGAAAGGAAGACAAGCTGTACAGCTTTTTACTATGCTCCTAGCTTCCTCTCTTGTGATTCCAAATTGTAAACGTAAAGCTCGAGCAGCCTGATGATATTTAGAATGAGATTCTTGCGCTTCCTGAAATAAAGGACTACTGGCTAACATGGTTAGAAGGCTATCTGCCATTGAATTTCCATCAAAAATAGGACCTGGGAGTCCACTATGTGAGTGGACATGCAAGATATAAATCTTGCCTGGATGTTTTCTCACTTGCTCTTGAAGTTCCTTAAAGAGCTGATAAATATTGGAGGCTGCAAATTTTATTTGGGCTGTGGCAATTCTTTGTACTACACCTACTGAATAGGCTGAATCAGTAATTATATTTACGTCTCCTGGGTAATAAGTGAGAGCTAGCATGATAGCAAATAATTCATTCTGTTGAGTGGATTGAAAAGGAGTCCTGATTACTCTCTTTATGGTTAAATCATGAGAGTATATGGCACAAATATTTTCTTTGGAGGCATCTGTAAAGATTGTTGGTCCTTTAAGGGGAACCTTAGAAACCTTTTCTTCAAAAATCCATCGCCAATTATGTAGTAGCCGGGTAATCTTTAATGGAGATCCATGTGCAAAATTTGGAGCGGTGGCCAATAAAATTTGCCATTCTGGGATGTTCTCACAGCATACATTAATCTGTGCGTTAGTATAGAATGTGTATATTTTTTCAGGACTTATCCCAGATAATTGTGTTACTCTCTTAATAGCCTTTAATAAAATCCTAGCCACAAGCACTGGGTAAGGTGTAAGGCTTTGTTCTGGTTGTGCTGGGAGGTTCACCCACTCAATCACTCTGTCTCCTTGATGAAGGACTGCTGTGGGTGCCTCTTTTGTAGCAAAAACTGATATTTCCAAGGGTTTTTGAGTGACTCTTTCAACCACATTGGATAAAGCCAGTTTTGTTCATTGGAGTCAAAATCTAGGCGACTATCACTAGGTTGCTTATTAGGGGTCCGTAACAATAAGCCTGATGCTACTACTTCTCCTGGTTGATAAATCACACGTTGTCTGCCTGTGTTAGTGACTGGGATATTAGATACACGTTCTCCAGTCTCCCACATCAGTGTATGGATGGACACTGTTTTGTAGGCACTCTCAGAAGGTGAAATGGTCAAGCCTACTGTGCCTGGAGGCAAAGGATCCATAGGCTCAACAGGAACAGATTTCACTTCTCCAGGGAGTATCTCGGTAGTCTCTACTGCACACAACTCTATTTTTCCTAATTTCAATCCCTTTCTTCCATCTGATTGCCTTTTGGCTGATTGATCATGTCTTAAAATTCTCTGGATGTAACCTCGGCTGCCATCATGCCCCACTTGGGGGGCTGAAGCTGGGCCCCATCTGTCATTTCCCTGGGTCAATCTACATTCGGAGGCCCAGTGGAGGCCCTTGTGACATTTTGGACATGGAGTTTTAGGTCTTCTCTCACCCTGTCTTCTCACTGTATCTCCATATCTACACTGAGCTCTTAGATGCCCAATTTTTCCACATTGAAAACATCGCCGAGTTTCTCTAGAAGGCCCTTGCCAGGAGGGACCCTGTCTTTCCACATTCATCATTGTCCGGGTGTAAAAAGCATTTGTTCCCACTGTAGCACAACGTCTTATGATCTCCTCTAAAGGAGCATCTTTGTCTAATCCCCATATAATTCTTTTGCAAATCTCATTGGCATTTTCCTTAGCCAGATGTCTGGTCATTATTTCTGTAGCTGAATTTTCTCCAATAGTTCTTTTGACAGCAGTTTGCAAACGTCCCACAAAATCTGCAAAAGGTTCATTGGGACCTTGCTGTATTTTAGTGAAAGCCTCTCCACGATCTTTCTGTCCAGGAAGGACACCCCAAGCTTTTATTGCAGCCTTAGCAATTTGTTCATATATTGTCATGGTATAATTAATCTGTTCCGAATTCTCTCCATACTGACCTTCACCAGCTAAGTGCTCAAAAGTGAATTGTGTGTTAACTCCTATTTCCAAATTGCATCTGACTTGAATTTTACATAATTCATGAAATTCTGCAAGCCACAATAAATTTTCTCCAGGTTCCAGACATGTCCTTGCTATGGATTTCCAATCATTTGGGGTTAGGACTTCATAAGACAAACCATCTAGTAACATTTTGACATAAGCTGATGTAGCCCCATAAAGGGTACAACCTTTTTTCAAATCCTTAATTTTATTCAAATCTAAAGGTGCATATCTTCTCCTTTTTTTACCTACAGAGTCAGTATTTTCAATCACAGGATATGCATGTATAAAATCACTTATATCCTGTCCTTCTCTCTTAGCTTTAACCAATGCTTTTTCTAATCTTGTCATAGGCTTAGGCTTCTTCACAGGCAATTCTGTTTGTGTTTCTGCCTCTTCCCCTCTTTCTTCCTCCATCTCTGAAGGTGGGGTTGATGTGGGCCTGTCAATAATCTGTTCTCTAGGCAGGGTTGAAGCTTCTTCAAGAGAATCATACCATAATTCCTCATTTAAATCCTCTTGCTCTAGGGAAAGATCTTGATCTTTCCTTTTTTCCTCACACTTCCTCCTCTGTTCATTTTTAGAACTTTTCCTTCTCCTACAACTTGCTTGATAGTTTAAGGCTAATTGAACTATGTTGTAGATATAAAATACTTCTGCAGAAATTGAACGAGGCCCATTTTTTGCTTGAAATTCTTTCATTTCATATCCCACTAGCTTCCATTTATCTACATCTATCTTTTCTTCCTCTAAGAACCAAGGGGATGTGCGTCTTAATGCAGCCAAGAGTTTAGCAATCTGTACCCAGGTTACAAGTAAACTCTGCTCCTCAATTATCTTGATTATACTCTCTATAGTACCACTCCTGAATGGAGCTGAGGTTGCGTCTGGGGCTGAGGTTGAGTCGGCTGAGGTCCAGGGATTGAATATAGCTAACATCTGCCCCATTTCAGCTATAAGAGATTCCTGGTTTAGCCCTTCACAAGTTAAGTTCCTTATTTATCTATTAGCACGCTCACTTAATCTTTAACAAAGTTTCCTCGTTACTCACGGTTCTGGGTCAGAGAGACTGAGATCTAGATTGGAAGCTTTTCCACTGGAATCAGGACTGTGTCTGTCCCTGTTCGGGCGCCAAATTGCCAAGGTCTGGTCTAGCTCCTCTTGTCAGGATAAGTAAAAGTCCTTGCCCCACGTGTGGACGCCAATTGTAACGAGCTGTCGTCTCCAGAAGCTGCTGGATCGCTCTCTGGGAAGAGATCTGCTGTGTCTTCTACTCAAATCTCTCCGACAGATTCTTCTTCCTGTAATGAACCGTTGTCTCCAGGCAGTTGCTGTTAACTCTTGTCCAAAGAAGTGACTTCCCTTCCTGCAGAGAGCCCCGTCAAGCCTGATGCAATTCAGAGTCCTCTTCTTTCTCTGAGAGTCCTCTCTTTTATTCTCCCAGAGAATGGGCGTGGGATAATGCAAGGGCTTCTGGGAAGAACCACTTCAGCCAATGGGCTTGCTCCTTCTATCAAGTCAACCTGAGTTCTCACCTTGTAATTGTCCAGAAAACCTGAATTCTCACCTTGTAATCCTAACAAGGGGCCAATGTAGTTTTTCTTTTTTCTTTTTTTTTTCCCCCTGAGGCTGGGGTTAAGTGACTTGCCCAGGGTCATACAGCTAGGAAGTGTTAAGTGTCTGAGACCAGATTTGAACTCGAGCCCTCCTGAATTCAAGGCTGGTGCTCTATCCACTGTGCCACCTAGCTGCCCCCAATGCAGTTTTTCTAAGAAAAGGATTTGCCCATGTGTCTGCCCTCTAAAATGAGCATCAGCAGCTCCATATGACCACTAGGACCATCTTGAAAATATTGTTATTTTAAAGCCCTTTACAACCTAGCCCTTTTCTCCCTTTCTAATCTTCTCACACCTTATTCCAATAACTCAATAATATAGCTACAATAGTCCATTTTGCAGTTATTCCTCCATCTCAAACTCCCATGCCTTTAAACTGGTTCTCCCTTATACCTGGAATGCTCTGTCCCTTTATTGATGTTTATTAGCTTCCCAGGCTTCCTTCAAGACTTAGTTCAACGCCCACCATATTTAGACCATCTTACCTAGCCTTCAACCCCTTCCCCAGTTAATGCCTTCTCCCCTCAGATTGTTTTCCATGTATTTTCTATATATTTAGTTATTTACATGTTGAACACTCTATTAGAATGTAAGTTCCTTAGGGGAAGATACTGGCTTTGTCTTTTTTTTTTTTTTGTCATTGTATTTAGGAGAGTATCTGGCTCATAGAATGCTTTTAATGAATGTTTATTAACTGATTGTCACAGGATTACAGATTTAAAGGGGGAAGGGGTCTTAGAAACTGAGTAAAGTCTTTCTTCAATAGATAAGTGGTCAAAGAATATGAATGCACAGTTCTCAAAAGAAGAATTACAAATCATAAATACCATGTGAAATAAGGCTCCAAACCATTAATACGAAGAGAAATACAAATCCGAACAACTAAAATTTTTCACTTTACAACAAGAAAATTGGCAAAAATCTCAGAAAACTGTCAAAGAGGCTGTGGAAAGGTAGGAATTATTGATAGAGCTATCGATCACTACAACTGTAACAAGTTTATAATTATTCAAATAAAGTGAGTAAGATGTCTATACCTTTTGGCTCAAGACTTCATGATTAGATATATGTCTCAAAGAGGTCAATGATTAGAGGAAAGATCATATAAACATATATGTGTGTGTGTGTGTTTGTATGTATCAAAATATTTATAGTAGCAGTGTTCCTGGGATTGCAAAAAACTGGAAATAAAATAGATGCCCAGTGATTATGAAATGGCTCATCAAATTATGGCATATGAATTCAATGGAATATTACTGTGCTATAAGAAATGCACATTGATGATTTAGAGAAGCAATGGTGCTTGGTAGTTAATGAAAAAACTACCTTGTTCAGGAAGACCAGGTGTGTCCAAATCCTTCCTCTGACATAACCAGACCAGTAGTGACTGGTGGTAGAGTCTTTCAATGTCCCAAGCAATCCTCTAAGGTTAGAACCTGCTAATATGCAAGACTGGAAGGAGTGAAACTCCAGTGAAATTACAGCTCTAAACAAACTAACAAAAAAAGTAAAAGACAGGATCAATACACTCAGTGATAGGCACTGACACTCTTGTTCAGTCATTTCCAACTCTTTGTGACCCCATTTGGGGTTTTCTTGGCAGAGATAATGGAGTGATTTGCTCCATTTTACAGATGAGGCATTTGAGGCAAACAGGGCTAAGTGACTTGCCCAGGATCACATAGCTAGTAAATATCTGAGGTCACATTTGAACTCAGATCTTCCTGACTCCAGACAGCATTCTATTCACTGCATCACCTGGTTGTTCTTTCACATTAGAAAGATCCAGATAAGGAAAATTCACTTACAAACACAACTGGGCACCTTCTCTGCAATTTATATATAAATTTAGAATTTCTTGGGACACAAGGAAGAGGGATTTTTAAGTAGTTTTTTTTTCAGTATCAAGGATTCTTTTTTTCTTTGGAAGGAGGGAGGAAAGAAGGGAGAAAGGGAAGAAAGGAAGAAAAGAAAAAAGGAAGGAAGAAAAGAAAAAAGGAAGGACGGAAGGAAGAAAGGAAGGAAAAGGAAGGGAAGGGAGGAAGGAAGGAAAAGGAAGGGAAGGAAGGAAGGAAGGAAAAGGAAGGGAAGGGAGGGAAGGAAGGAAGGAAGGAAGGGAGGAAGGAAGGAAGGAAGGAAGGAAGGAAGGAAGGAAGGAAGGGAGAAGGGTCACAGATTAAGTGACTTGCCCATAATCATATCATTTGTATGTTTCAAAGACAGTCCTTAAACCCAGCTTTTCCTGGCTCAGAGGTAGTTATTATCCCCACTCTTTATCTCCAATGTTTTCAGGCACAAAGAAAATTCATTTGCAGACCCACTGTACAGTTGGTAAATGTATCATTTGTTTAAAAAAAAGGTAAGGTTCTTTGCATAGTATGTCATTGTGCATGGGGGCAGGGGATGCAGTCGCCTGTAGGTATAGACATTGTGGAAAGCATTACCTATGACCTTCTTAGGTGAAGGACAAGTCCATTAGGTTTCATTTAGCTTTAAAGACTGACAAAAATGAAATTATAACCTCAGAAAAATCACCCCTCCACAGGAGACTTTAATATGAAAGTGTAATGGCTCCAAGGAAAAATGAGGGAAGTGAGATTGCCTGGAGTAGAGCTTTTTTCATCCTTTTCAGGGGTGATTGATGTTCTCCGGCAGCTGATGAGGGGATACTTAGAACAGCACCTGGCACCTCTCAGCCTCCCTAGCCTAAGCCACACACTGGTTCAACACAGGATGCAAATGGTCACAAATGTAAAGAGAAAGACAGGAGTTCAAATGAGGAAGTTATTCATATTCTTTCTCTGGTAGATGACTGAATCAGCCAGGAGTCTTTAAAGAGCTTGGGCAAAAACAATCTTTTGACTTTTACCATCCTAATTTATGCAGGAAATCCTGCATCTCTTTTTTTATGGATATTAATTGCTCAAATAGTTATATGGCAGAATTCAACAACACAGAACCTGGTATATGGGTAAAGGCTTAATAAAATTTAAGGATGGAATTAGACTTGATGGGTATGAAGAAGAGGGCTATTAGAAATGAAATAATTTTTAAGTATTAAGAGACTACTTTGTTTCAGACACTGCTAACTATCAGATATACAAAATCAAAAAAAATTTGAAAGAAATTGGCCCATTCTACTAGAAGTAAACCACATGTACACGTATAAATAAGCCCAAAATATCTCAAATAAATATACAGTAGTCTATGGGCATATTCCAGGTAGAAGAGAAAACCTTTGAGAAGCCCAGAAATGGGAAGTGCAAGTTTGCATGAGGAAGAGCAAGACAATAAGGTTTCATTACAGAATACTTAATGCAAGGAATAATGTATAATAAGCCACCAGTTTATGAAGGGAATTAACCGTCAAACACTGGAATTTTAGCTATTATATCCTAGAGGTAAGAGGGAACTACAATAGGTTTCTGAGCACAAGAGTACTATGGTCATACTTAGTTGTATTATACGTTAGAAATATCACATAATAATCAAAGAATATGAACAAACAACTTTCTAAAGAATTGCAACCAATTAACAAACATTTGAAAGAATGCTGCGGGGGCAGCTAGGTGATGGAGTGATTAAAGCACTAGCTTTGAAGTCAGGAGGACCTGAGTTCAATTCTGACCTTAGACACTTAACACTTCCTGGCTGTGTGACTCTGGGCAAGCCATGTAACCCCAATTGCCCAAGCAAAAAAAAAAAAAAAAAAAAAAAAAAGGATGCTGCAAATCACTAATAAGAAAAATACAAACCAAAACTAACTTGAGATTTTCCTCTATCTCATGCCCACCAAGCTTGCAAAGATAACAAAAGATGGAGGACTGTCAATGTTGGAAGAGTTGTGGAAAAACTGCCATACTCATGCATTGTTGGTTGAGCTGAGAACTAGTACAAATATTCTAGTTTGAATTATTAAAATAAAATGGTTCAATTGTCCAATCCTTTGACCCAGAAATTTTAGTGCATACACTTCAGAGTTTGTTATAAAAAAAATCAATGTGGATAAAAGGTGTTTTGCTTGTTTTGATTCAACCATTCAAAAACTTTTTTGAATTCTAGGTCAGGCTTCAAACTAATCTCAAACTCTTTGGTGAAGAGGCTCCACATAAGGTTGGGTCATATAGGAAGCATTTTGGGTAAGAACTGGGCCATGACCTAAAAGCAATTCAGTTACATAAAAAAGGTGACATCAAATAAAGCAGAGCCCCCTTCCTCTCTTCCTGCTGAGATCCCTTATAAGGGCAGTGGAATAAGATATCTATGATGCTGAAATCAGAATACAGGAATCATGGAGTGGTAGGCGATGGAAGGATGTTGCAAACATGTTTAATAAGAAAAAACAAACTAACCCAGACCTGGAAGCAATACTCTATTCAGGGACTGGGGCTACAGGACCCATAGGAAGCCTGGTGTTGGTGAATGAGGACAGAAGCAGAAAGAATTAGTTTTATTACTGGTGCTTAAAAGGTTCCCAATACACTGATCCTCTCAAAGGAATTAGCTGACTCTGAGGGCATTTTGCAGTGAAGTTAGTCTTAGGTCTGGCTGGGATCTCTTTTCATTCCATATTTACCAAAATATTAATAGCAGCACTTTTTTTTAAGATAGCAAAGAGCAAGAAACAAAGTAGAAATCCAACATTTGGGAAATGGCCCAATTGTGGCTCATGAATGAAATCAGCTATGAGAAAAAACTACTAAGATGAATGTAGAAAAGTATGGAAAGATTTACATGAAGCTGAGTGAAGCAGGTAAAATCAGGAATACAATATTCACAGTGACTACAACAATGTAAATGGAAAAAAATACCACCAAAAAGCAATCAACAATATTCCAAAATTATAAAGAACAATTTTGGCCCTGAAGCTATATGGACCACACTCCTTTGCAGGAAAGGTAGGCAGCCCCATGGATATAGAACATTGTTTATAATATCAGATTTTTAAAAATGTATTGATCAGTTTTATTCAATTTGTTCTTTTTCCTTTTAATTTTTTTAAAGCCCTTGTTATAATGGATAGCTCTTTTTATAGAGGGGAAATCCAGGTGATTTAAAAGGAATAGATATCATTAAACATCTTTTTTAAAAAAGCTAAAATCCCCCCCCCCAAAAAAAAGAAATAAAGAAAAATCACTTTGGCAAATATATAGAGGAAAGGACCATATCCCAACTCTCCATTTTTACAAAGGACGAAACTGAAATCCAGGAAAAATGTGAATGTCCCAGGTTATATGGCTGGTTAATCTGGGCTGGGCTCACAACCCAGATTTTCTATCTCCTAGTTTCATGCTGTTTACCCTGCTCCACACCAGACATTAACAGCTCATGTAAATACAATCTGGGCTGCTTCTCTCTCCAGTCTTTTCCTACATCCCCCTCTTCTCTCCCTGCCCAACTCCATCCAAACACTTATGTACTGGTAGGAAATCTCATCTATTTGATCTTCAGATCTTTGACAATAAGAAACAAATTCTGTACAGTTATAGGATCTCCCTCCCCCCAATAGCATTGTTTCACTAAGTCATGTGTAGCGTCTTGCTTAGAAACATAGTGAAGTCTTGCTTAGCATCATTGTTGCTCAGAGCTCTTGCTAACTTCTGTTTCAATTAAAGTAAATGGGCCCAATTTTCTTTTTGAAGAGTTAAGTGAAGAAGATTAGATTTCTACTTAATGCAGAGAGTGGAACTAGAATCTGGGGCTGAACTACAGAGGCATATTTTAGTTAATTATAAGCAAAGTACAAAAATATTAAATATTAAAGGCTCAGAGAAAGGTTTTCCATTTGAGATTTCTTCCAACTGGGAGGTTCTATGAGGCCATGATTCTTCACTTTCTAAAAGTGGAGAAATCTCACACCCAGGATATCCCAGCCTTTTCTGAGCTTCTTGGGAGTTGTCCCTCTTCTTGGTCAATGCTCCTTTGGCCTTATGTGTGGTAGAAGCAATATTATCTTCTGGAATTGACTTCCACCTCCCCACCATGAGTTTTCTTCCACATAAATCTTTGGCTAATTTTTTTCCTTGTATGAAATTGTCCTTGAAATTTGATTGACTCAGGGGACTAAGACTTGGACCCTGAACCAATTTTCCTGATATAAATGTATATAAAAAGGATATTTTAAAAGGCCTGCCTGTAGGAAAAGGGCCCTTCAGATTTTTTGAGGCTCACTCACACTGCACTACATTCTGCTCTATAGTTCAAATGGTTCTCTGTGCTCTCTCAACTTTTTGGTTCTCTGTCTATGTCTGTCTGTTTGCCTCTCTCTCTCTCTCTCTCTCTCTCTCTCTCTCTCTCTCTCTCTCTCTCTCTCTCTCTCTCTCTCTCCTTGTCTCTCTGAATCTCTCTGATTCTCTCCTCCTCCAATTTTTAAAACATTTTTATCTAAAGTTTTGAGTTCCAAATTCTATTCTCTCTACCTCACAACTAGACATAGGTTACATATGAGCAATTATGTAAAACATTCCATGTTAGTCATTAGTCATTTTCAAGAAGACTCATAAAAGGAAAAAAATTAAAGAAAGAGAAAGGCAGCATTCTTTAGTCTGCAGTCAGTCAACATCAGTTCTTACTCTGGAGCGGGATAGTATGCTTCATCATTAGTCCTTTGGGATTGTTTTGAATCATTGTATTACTGGAAATAACTAAATCATTCACAGTTCTTTATTGAACAATATTGCTATTATTGTGTACAACGTTCTCCTGGTTCTGTTCACTTCACTATATATTAGTTCATGCAAGCCTTTTCAATTTTTTTTTACCTCACCCTGTTTGTCATTTCTTATAGCACAATATTCCATTACAATCATATATAGCACAGTTTGTTTAGCCATTCCTCAACTGATGGATATTGCTTTGATTTCCAATTCTTAGCCACTACAAAAATAACTGCTTTAAATATTTTAAAATAAATGTTTTTTTTTTAAGTCTTTGGGATATTGACATAGAAGGGATATTGCTGGATCAAAGGACATGCACAGTTTTATAGCCTTTTGGACATAGATCCTAATTATTCTCCAGAATGGTTGAATTATTTCACAACTCTATCACCAGTGCATTAGTGTTCCAGTTTCCCCAGATCCCTTACATAAATCATGCATCATTTTCTTTTCCTGTCATATTAGCCACTCTGAAAGGTGTGAGATGGTACCTCTGGATTGTTTTATTTTGCATTTCTCTGACAGTGATTTAGAGCATTTTTTCTTATGATTATAGATAGCTTTGATTTCTTTGCCTGAAAACTCACTGTTGAATAGTTATCAATTGGGGAATGACTTATATTTTAATAAATTTGACTCAGGTCTCTATATTTTTGAGAAATGAGGACTTTATTAAAGATATTGTTGCAAAAATTTCCCTGGCTTTCTTCTTTCCTTATAATGTTAATTGCATTTGTTTTGTTTGTGTAAAAACTTTTTATATAATCAATATTATCTATTTTGCTTTTTGTTATGCTCTCTATATTTTTTGTCTCTAAATTTTTCTCTTATGCACAAATCTGATAAACTATTCCATTCTACTTTAATTTGCTCATGATATGACACCTTTATATGTAAATCATGTGTCCAATTTTGAGCTTTACTTGGAATAAAGTGTGAGATATTTGTCTATACCTCATTTTCACCATGCCATTTCTAGTTTACCCAAGAAATTTTCTCAAATAAGGATTTTTTGTTCCAAAAGCTTGGATTTTTGCTTTTATCATGTGTTAGGATTATCATTACATCGATCCACCAACTTTATTTCTTAGCCAGTACCAGATGGATTCACAAGAGAATTCTACCAAACATTTCCAAAAACAATTAATTTCAATAATATATAACCTATTTGGGAAAATAGTCAAAGAAGGAGTCCTACCAAATTCCTTTTACAATACAAATATGGTGCTAATACTCAAAACAGGAATAGCCAAAACAGAAAGAAAATTATAGACCAATTTCTTTGATAAATCTTGATGCAAAAAATATAAATGAAATACTAGCAAAGAGATTATATCAATATATCACAGGGATCGTGCCCTATGACCAGGTGAGATATTATGCCAGGTGAGAATTCAGGACTAGTTCAATATTTGGAAAATTATCAACATAATCAATCATATCAATAAGAAAGCCAACAGAAATCATGTGGTTCTTTCAATAGACTCAGAAAAAATAAGACTCTTGACAAAATATAATACCCATTCCTATTAAAACACTAGACAACACAGGAATATGTGGTGCTTAACTTAAAATAAGTAATATTACTTATTGTCACTTTATATCAGGCAAGCATTATTATATAATGGAGATAAGCTAGAAGCTTTCCCAATACAATCAGGAGTGAAGCAAAGATGCTCATTGTCACCTCTGTTATTTACTATTGTATTAGAATTGTTAGTTTAGCAATAAGAGAAGAAAAAAATTTCAAAGAATTAGAATAAGCAATGAGCAAACAAAACTATTACTCTTTTGCAGATGATATGATGTTATACTTAGAAAATCCTTGGGAATTAATTCTAAAACTACTTAAGATTATTAACAACTTTAACAAAGTTTCAGGATACAAAATAAATCCACATAAATCATCAGCATTTCTAAATATTATCAACAAAATACAGCAACAAGAGATAGAAAGAGAAATTCCCTTTAAAATACTCTAGGCAATATAAAATATTTAGGAATCTACCTACCAAAACAAACCCATCAACTATATAAACACAGTTGTAAAACACTTCACATAAGTTAGATCTAAACAATTGAAAAAAAATTGCTTAAGGACTAAGTCAAACCAAATATAGCAAAAGGACAACTTTACCTAAATTAATTTATTCAGTGCCATACAGATCAAATGTCAAGAAAAAAATTTAGAGTTAGAAAAATAATGACAAAATTCATCTGGAAGAATAAAAATTCAAGGATATCAAGGGAATCAAGGGAAAAAATACAGAGGTGGTATAACCATACTAGATCTTAAAGGGTATTACAAAAATAATTTGGTACTCTTTTCTTTCTATTCTAATAATTTCATTGATAATTTTTTCCTTTTTTTTTTTTTGCATCGCCTTTACTATACTATTTTCTACAAATCTTCACTGACATCCCAAAATCCTTCTTTGTATCAAATGTAGGCAAGGAACACAAATTTGTGTTACTAGTGTTTGCAGTTTATGTTCTTTACCAATAGTCCCTCACCTCTTCACCAAGAGGTGGGAAACATATTTTATCAAGCCTGTGATTGCATTATTAATAAGATTTTTAAGTCTTCCAAAGTTGTCCCATTACAGTGCTATTATCCTTGATTATATAGTTTTCCTGCTTCAATTCAATTTACTTCACAACAATCTTCTAAGGTTCCTCTGAATTTACCCTATTCCTCCACCATTACTCATAGAATGTTAATAATATTCCATTATATTCACATGCCATTAAATAATATACAAAATAATATAATATTCAGCTATTTCCTCATTGTTGGGCACCTAATTTGTTGCTTAAAAATGAAATGTGCTACTATAGATATTTTTGTACTTGTGAATCTTTCCCTATGCCTTTGATCTCTTTAGGGACATGTGTCTAGTAGTGATATTTCTGGGCCAAAGGATAAGCACAAGTTAGCTTGAAGTATAGTTCCAAATTGTTTTCCAGAATGGCTGTATTATTTCATAGCTCCATTCTTTGTGCATTAGTGTGCTTCTCTTTCACAACTGTCATTTTCTTTTTTTTTTTCTTTTCCCTGAGGCTGGGGTTAAGTGATTTGCCCAGGGTCACACAGCTGGTGTTAAGACCAGATTTGAACTCGGGTCCTCCTGAATTCTGGGCTGGTGCTCCATCCACTATGCCACCCAGCTGCCCCCATTTTCTTTTCTATTTTTTGTCATCTTTGATGATCTGGTAGGTGTAAAGTAGATTCACAGAGGTGTTTTAATTTGCTTTTCCTTTATGGCTATGATTTGGAGCATTTTTATGTGGTTACTGATAGCTTGGATTCCTTCCTTTGACAAATTATTCTTTGTATTCTTTGACCATTCATCTATTGAGGAATGACTCATTCTTCTATTTATCTCACTTCCTTATATATGTGGGATATCAAATCTTTATCCGAGAAATTTTTGTTAAGATTTCCACTAAGAGTTCTCTTATAATTCTGACTTCATTGATTTTATTTCTCTAAAGAAATAACAATACTTTCTGATCTTAGGCAGGTATTTGGATTACTGTCCAGGATCATGTAAATTTACAAAAATGTTTTCATGGAGAAAAGTGATTGAGATAAACAAGTAAAGCATCCTAATAGATGACCAAGAGAGAGGGAGTGAAAAAGTATTAAGATATTTTTGCATTGAAATGAATTTAAATTGATAAGACTTGAACCCAGCTCTTCCTAAGTCTAAGTCTGGCTCTCAAATCCTGACATCAGGCTGCCTCTTAGTTATTTATATTGACATTTAAATTTCTAATTTAAAAGGCTTAATTAAACCCATTTTAAGCAATAACTATAATAAGTGCTTGCATAAATTCCCTTCCCCTTCACAAGAAACATCACTAATATAGAAGTATAAGTTGGGGTTTCTTTACTTTAAAAAAATCAGTCACATTTAACATTACTTTGTATCCACATGTATATCCACACTATAAATAGTTTATCACGTATGATTTATGTATATGTGTGTGTTTCTTATACAGGTTGTCCAAAAACATCTTTGTGCAGTTTCTGGCACGCAGTAGGTACTTCATACTTAATATGCTTAAAATACAAAGCTTAAATAAATTTAAACCCTACTTTTAGAACACCCTATATATTCTATGCCTACATTTCCTGAGCAAACTCTTTCAGACAGTTTAAAAGAAGGCAAAAATTGAGGTGGGGGATGGTTGATGAGGGAGCCTGCAGCTGAGGAAAAATCAGTATGTAAAATGCCAGGATACAAAACAACTTCTGTGAATACATAAATATAAAAGAGAGCCGATAAGATCTCGGCATAATTTTACCCAATAAAGCAGGTAATGTGTAGGAGTGCAGCATTTGAGGAAAGGACTAGATTATTGCAAAGATTTCTTAACCCTTCAGATGGTCGTGTCTACAGAGCTACCACCCCACCGATGGAGTATTGGAAGTCTCTGCTTTGCCAAGCAACGTTAAAGCACATTTTTATTGCATTGTTGCAAGTGCCTGATTCTAATAAAGAGTTTCCTCCATGAGAATGTGAGCTCCTTGAGGGCGAGAACTGTTACATATTAATTTTTGTACTTACACATAGTATATATATATACATGTGTAAGGTAATGAGAGTACAAAATATATATATATACAATATATACATATATAATATATATGTGTATTTAATATTTGTTGAATAAAACTTGGTAACATTTTATGTCCACCTTATATTTATAAATAATATTGGTCAAATCAGTTTCCTTGTTTATGAAATGAGGGAGGTGGACTAGATTAGGACTTCTTAAACTTTTTTCCACTCACTACCCATTTTCATCCAAGAAATTTTTAAGCAATCTTGGGTATATAAAATCTGTGTACAATGGACATTTACTAGTAATAAATCATTATTTTGCAAATCCTACATTCAATTACATGACCCATGGGGGGTCATGACCCACAGTTTAATAAGCAGCTTTGGACTAAATGAACCTTTTACTAATCCTGTTCAGCTCAAATTCTACAAATCTAATTTTAACAATTTCTATTTCATTGAGGTTTCACTAGAATAGTCTTAAAAATGTTTAAATTTTATTAGGACATTTCTTTTTTTAATGGTCCACAGTAGTTTTAATATTCTCATAAAATAACTAATATTTCATTTTGCTCCAGAACCACATTCATATTTATTTAGTCACTTATAAATTATCTCTACAGAAGACCTCAGTTGCAAAGTCTTAGAAAATATAAATGTTCTGCTATTTAAAAAAAAATAAAAAAGTATACCAAATGTTTTCTTCCAACTAAAGGTCTCACAAACATATATCCAGATTCCTGAAAAGATGCCACTCTAAGGAACTTTGTTCATAAATAAATAAATACATTTTCTGATTATCATTACTAAGTGTAGCAAAAACAAATGAGGGAGGTACATTCACAGCCACAAAAATTTAAATGCTTACTATCTGCAAGATATTAGAATTATGAAAACAAAAATGAAAGTCCATGAGTTTATATTTTATGCTTACCAAAGTCATTTGCTTCTTTCATGGTTGATGTCCTTCTGAGATCCCAAATGAAAAATCATTTCCCCATATATGTGCCATCTATTCTTATTTGGGGATGACAGTATATTTCTATCATCAAACCACAAAACTTCTCCGAGTTTCCTGAGGGAGATCCAAAGCTACTCAGTAGAGTGGTTCAGTCTAATTAGCCACACAGGGAAAAAAATCTAGGTGGAAGAATATTGGCTATTGTTCAAATGACGACATGAAGTCGAATGGGCAAATTCGTTGTTTTTTTGGATGGGCCCTGCCAAGGTAGACCCAACTGGGCTCAGCATTGACTTGGATTGAACTGAGTTGGAAAGAAATGCTGGATTGCAGTTGGAAAATGAGCAGCATTTTTAAATGATCCCAGGTTTCTTCCTGACATAAAAGTTAGTCCTTTTAAAGCTAACATTCTTCATGGCTACAAATCTTAATTTCAAGAAAATTCAAAATTATAAGTGGCCCAAAGGACAATGAGAAAACAAATGCTATAGCCTACTTATAGGCAATATAGTGGTATAAATGATTTGAACAAGAATTGTATGACTGGGAAAAGAAGTAGGCTAATCATGTAGTCAATAGGGGATTATGGATGGATAATCAGCTATCCCAAAACAGTAAAAAAACTTGAAAAAGATCCCCATGTACACATACACACACACACACACACACACACTCTTTAGCACATATGTGTTTTGTTGTGGATTTATCAGAGATTATAGGAAAGAATTGCAAAGGATGAAAAATCAATCAATTTAACAAATATTTCATAAGCACCTACTATATGCTAGAAATTGTGGTAGATGCTAAGAATTGGAAGCCAAAAGTGAAATAAGTTCCTGCCCTCAAGAAGTTTAGATTATAAAGGAATAGGTTACAACCTACCTATAGGTTGCAATCTGTACTGTTTGAGTAAATGTCTGCATTGATGAGGACATGGATGTATGGAAATACTGAAGCATTAAGTAATACAAACATATTCACTTCAATTAACTTACCTTAATATTGGTTTCAATACTGGTGAGTTTATAGGAATACCCACCCTCATATTAATGCATATTTTTGAATATTGACTTAAATTGAACTGTTGTCATTTACAATCTAGATATGGTGTAGGAAGAAAAACAATTTGAACTGCTCACAATATTTTGCTGCTTTTTAAGCCCATGCATATTTTTTTAAAATCAGGCTGACAGCTTTCCCCTCCTCTTGTTATAATACATGAGATTTATTCATATATTGAAACAGGTGCAAAAGATAAATGTTTTCCTGTCAAGTCAAAAATGTCAGTATTCATTGTGCTGTGATGGGCAGACCTCCATAATTTTTACATAAAACATCTTCTGGGAAAGTCATCACTAGCTCTTATTTAGGCATTATTAACTTACTCTTATCCCAAATCATTGTTCCTCAAAAGTAGCAGGTAAGTTGAACTTTATTCTTTGGGATCACTGTTGCTACTATAAGCAAAGTTATTTCTCTTAATAGTATACAATTCCCAAGGCATTAAATATAAGTGTACAAGAACTAAGTTGGATCACAGCTTTTTAATTTAATGCGCTACAATAACCTCTGATTCTAAAAGAAAAAAAGTATAAAAACTGATGGATTATCAAATAAAAACTAGGAATTAGGGTCAGTTCCCAAGTAGGTAAGATATAACCAGTTTTGAAACTATAATAGGAATCAAACTTGTTATCAAATCCTAATGTTTTATTTCTGTTGGCATTGATTCATAGAAAGTATTGCTCAGATCATTACAAACTAAAGATTGTCTTCTTGTAGAAAGAGTATTTCCTCCCAGTTTATGGAATTTATTGAAATTACACTGAGAGATTACATATATGTTATTGAATTTTTACCAAAATGAAACTTGTTATATGAGTGCTTGTTACATGAGGGGTAAAGAGACTAATCTTTCTAAGAATAAATTGTTTTATTTATATTTGAATTCCTGATATTTTAAATGGAGATAGAGGGCATGTATATGTATAAATAAGGAACAGAACTGGAAGGAAGTTGTTGTTTTTAATAGCACCAAAATGGAAGAATGCTTTTGAAGTCTAAGTTTTTCTGATGAAATGGATGAAGTTCAATATTTAAACCTGGCAACTATTCTTAATACTTATAATAATTTCCATTTATTTTAACATTTCAATTTACTGACAAAAACTTTACGCAGAATTGACAAAAATTTGTTTTTAAGTTATTTTTAAAAAATTTAAATTAAAAAATTTTAATTACATTTAATTATACCTAATATTGATAAACTGATCTGTCCCTATTTTTGCCCAGAATTCTCCCATAAAGGAACCAAAAAATGAGCTTTCAAACTGAAAATGTTTCTTTCTAGAATAAACACCAAAAGCTCTAAGATAAATGTATTTGCACAATAGGGTTGACACCCACTCTAAAAGTGAACTGTGAAATTCCAGAATAAAAAGGACATTGATCTCTAGGATGAGGATGGAAAGAAACCACTTAGGAGAAGCAAGATAGAATTGAGACGTATATGGGAGGAAAGGAAAACTATAGATTTGTCTGGAGCAAATAAGGCAACTATCACATCTCTCTAAGCTGATGTCTTATTTGCTCACCTGCAGAGCCCTCTACTGAAGATGGGATGCTTGGGGTGGAAGACAGATGACAAAAAGTTAGGTAGAAAGATAGGTAGGCAGATTAGATAGATGATAGATAAATGAATAGAAAGATGGATGGATGGATAGATGGATGGATAAATATGGATAAATATGTGAAAAATAATTAATTTGGTTCCTTACTCTGTTCTAATGAGTTATCAATCAATCTGATATAATTCATAGGAATAGTGATTATAAACTCTGTATTTTGGGCCCCAAAACTATGAGCTGCAGATTCTAAGTTCACTTGCTTAATCATAGAACATTAACTTGATAATGAGCAGGTGACCTTCTTATGACCATCTTGTGACTAAGTATTTAGTGGAGATATTCCTTGCTTCATCCAACTCACCATCTGCTGATGTATCATTTTTGCTTACACATCATATGTCAACCAGTAAGATTCTGTATTTCACTGCTCCTTTTTTTCATATTTGCGTATCAAGCTTTCTAAAGACAAGACCCTGGAAGAGTGGAGCATCTCAGACCATGAGGAAGATCTGAAACTCACTTCATTAGAGAGGAACATGGACCCTTTAATACAGTGCCATTGACGCAGACCTGTCTTATTAAAGGTGGGGACAATTTTAATCCTCCCAGATAGATAAGCAATATTCAGTATTTACTAAGAATAATGTGTCAAATACTGAAGACTGAAGATACAAATACAAACTATCAAAACAATCCCAGTCCACATGAGCTTACATAAGAATGGGGCTAGACAACACATAAAGGGAAACTAGAAAGAAGAAAAGAATGGCATGAGGTGACTGGGAAATGAGATGGCAATCAGGGTTGGATTCTAAGTTTCTGGTCAGGGGCAGGTGAGGATAATGGCTGAAATATAAGAAGCATGGTGAGGAGATGACCAAGAAGCCTCATGGAGACTTCGGACAAGATAACAGCAAAAAAAACCTCACACCTCCAGAGCTTGGTATCCCAGGGACTTGACAATGACTAAAAAAAGGTAAGGGAAGAAAGCACAAATCTGTTTCAAAGGACTAGACTGATTATCTTTGGCTAATTTGTAAGCTCCTCGAGAAATTTTGCTTTGTTCTTGGCTACTGGTATATAAATGTTTTCTGCAGAAATGTGTGGATTGGAAATCGCAGCTGTGGCAGACAGGAGAAATAGGTCTTTTAAAACTATAGATAGCTGAACTCCACACTAGGAATTTTACCCTTTTCTGGAAAATTTGACTCCATGTTTCTTGTCTCCACCATAGATAGAAAAGGCTTTGTAGGAGAGGACATTAAGTGGCAGTAACAGCTAATGACTAAATCTACTATTCCAAAACAGAAGAATTCATAGCATCCTGGTCAATATACTCGATGTTGTCTGTAAAAGAATTCTTGGTTGAAATGTGTGGTATCCATTTGACTTGGGCAAGTGAGTTTAATGCATCTGGGAATCATCAGTTTCCTGATCTGTAAAGTAAGGAAGACTAGATGACCTCTAAGGAATCTTTCAGTTTTCTAAATTTTATCTTGACTATTACTTTTCTGGACTCTATAAAAAAAGATACTGAAGATATTTTATGTTAATAACAGACTGAATAATATTATATCATAAGTTAACTTTTCCCCCTAACTGTAAAGTTTCATGAATTATTTATACAATATCATATTGGTAATGAAAATGAAATAAGTATAGCTTTGAAAGAAAAACAAATACTGATACAATAGTTTTTATCCATGCCTGTTGATATAATGACATACATCCTTAATACCTTAGCAAAGATTTTATATTATGAATCCAGGAACAAAATGATGTCTTTCATGGAAAAATTAAAGTTAAAATTACCATGAAATATTCATTTTTAATTAGTATCAATGACTAAAGGCAATAGTCACAAAACCAAGGGTCTAGATGCTACTTCTTACATAATGGAAGAATTATATGTTTACAATACTCTAGTTAATAATCAAAGAAAGTTTGTCAAAATTGTATGAACAGTTAGGACAAGGAAAGTTCCAGAGCCCAACATAGTATATTGTTTTCTTTAAACCTAATTTAAAAAACCCTATTAAAATTTTTTTTCAATTTTTATGACCTCAAAATATAAGTTGTAATCTGAAAAATTATTGAAGTACAAGACAGAAATGTTCAGTAAATCTTAAAATTTCAATTTCTAGAGAAGATGTCATCTCTCTCTAACCATTTTCAAAGAGGTTACAAGGAACATAAGAAATTCAAAGGAGGCCTGGAAGAATAAAAAGATATTATAATTATTAGCAATTTAATCCATCATTTATTCCTGTCTTGCATGTTTTAATGGAAAAGTTCAAGTCTGAGACCTATTAAATCAATTTCCCTGAAATTTAAAGCTTTCCAACTTCTGCCCCAATTATTGAAAAAAATATATATGGGTTATATTAATAATCAGGTTGCATACATTGTAGTAAATGAGCAATATAAAGCTACTCTTCTGATTAAGTTTTTCAATAACCCTAGATCCCAGAATAAAATTTATCTCCTCATGTAGATCTCTAGTAGAGTTAATATCGTGTTAGCAATGAGGAGAAAAAAAAACATTGATCACAACTATACCAAGATTAGGTTGTTCAATAAAGAAAAATATTTCTAAAATAGGTCCTACTCTAACAATGGAAGACTATGCCTTTTTTTAAAAAAAATAATAGTTTTTATTTACCAGTTATTTGCATGGGTAATTTTACAACGTTGACAATTGCCAAAACTTTTTTTTTCTAATTTTTCCCCTCCTTCCCCCCCCAGATGGCAGGTAGACCAATACATGTTAAATATGTTAGAGTATAAATTAAATACAATATATGTATACATGACCAAACAGTTGTTTTGTTGAACAAAAAGAATCAGACATTGAAATAATGTACATTTAGCCAGTGAAGGAAATCCAAAATGCAGGCAGACAAAATTAGAGGGATTAGAAATTCTATTAGTGGTTCATAATCATCTCCCAGAGTTCTTTTGCTGGGTGTAGCTGGTTCAGTTCATTACAGCTCTATTGGAATTGATTTGTTTCATCTCATTGTTAGAAAGGGCCTCGTCCATCAGAATTGATCATCATATAGTATTGTTGTTGAAGTATATAATGATCTCCTGGTCCTGCTCATTTCACTCAGCATCAGTTCATGTAAGTCTCTCCAGGCCTTTTTGAAATCATCCTTTTGGTCATTTCTTATAGAACAATAATATTCCATACTATTCATATACCACAATTTATTCAGCCAATCTCCAATTGATGGGCATCCACATAGTTTCCAGTTTCTGGCCACTACGAAAAGAGCTGCCACAAACATTTTTGCACATACAGGTCCCTTTCCCTTCTTTAAGATCTCTTTGGGATACAAACTCAGTAGCAATGCTGCTGGATCAAAGGGTATGCACAGTTTGATAACTTTTTGAGCATAGTTCCAAATCATTCTCCAGAATGGCTGGATGTATTCACAGTTCCACCAACAATGCATCAGTGTACCTGTTTTCCCACATCCCCTCCAACATTCTGCATTACCTTTCCCTGTCAATCTGACAGGTATGTAGTGGTATCTCAGAGTTGTCTTAATTTGCATTTCTCTGATTAATAATGATTTGGATCATTTTTTCATATGACTAGAAATAGTTTCAATTTCTTCATCTGAGAATTGTCTGTTCATATTCTTTGACCATTTATTGATTGGAGATTGGCTTGATTTCTTAGATATTAGAGTCAATTCTCTATATATTTTAGAAATGAGAACTTTATCTGAACCTTTGACTGTAAAAATGTTTTCCCAGTTTATTGTTTCCCTTCTAATTTTATCTGCATTGATTTTGTTTGTACAAAAACTTTTCGATTTGATATAATCAAAGTTTTCTACTTTGTGATCAATAATGATCTCTAGTTCTTCTTTGGACATAAATTCATTCCTCTTCCACAAGTTTGAGAGATAAACTATCCTATATTCCTCTAATTTATTTATAATCTCTTCCTTTATTCCTAGATCATGAACCCATTTTGACCTGATCTTGGTGTATGGTGTTAAGTGTGGATCAATGCCTAATTTCTGCCATATTAATTTCCAATTTCCCCAGCAATTTTTGTCAAACATTGAGTTCTTATCCCAAAGGCTGGGGTCCTTGGGTTTGTCAAACACTAGGTTGTTAGAGTTATTGATTATTTTGTCCTTTGGACCTAACCTATTCCACTGATCAACTAGTCTATTTCTTAGCCAATACTGGTAATTGTTGCTTTATAATATAATTTTAGATATGGTACAGCTAAGCCACCTTCATTTGGTTTTTTTTCATTAATTCCCTTGAAATTCTTGACCTTTTGTTTTCCCATATGAACTTTGTTGTTATTTTTTCTAGGTAGACCTTGCCTTTTTTGAAGAGTATGTTGACTCAGTCTGGTTACTTGTAAGAATAATCCTGTTAACTTCACTGGACTTGATGCAGCAACTGTGATATAGAACAAAATCTTCCAAGGATGACAAACATCAGCAAAAACAGAATCAATAGCCAATAAATAAATATAGTTTGGGACAAGAATAGCAGGACTCCTATAGATACACTAGTTGAGCATTCCACTGTTATATGTATTCTTACACAAATAAGCCATACTTGAAGAAAACTTAGTATATGAAAAGATAACTTTTTAAAAAATAATTTAAAAACATCAAATGACTCTTCACTTTGGATGAGTGAATAAGAAATCATTTAATAAGTGCTTCCCATGTGTCAAGTGATGTACTAATTTCTGAGGATACAAATAGAAATTTTAAGACAGTCCTGTCCACAAGAGACTTACACTATAATTGAGTAAGAAAACATAAAAGTTTTATTTCAGAGTAAGAGAGAAACAGAAAAGCCCAGGGGATGAATTTTAGAAGGATTTACTATCAAGTTTATCATTTTTAAGGTTTATTGATGATTTTTTTTTTACAACTGCCTCTACTCCCACAACAGCAACAAAGACACTAAAGCTGACCAATGTAGCGTCAGTCTAGAGTTCCTTTAAATACTGAGTTTCTAGGCTTTAAAATGAAATTGACCAAAATTTGATTTATATACAATTTAGTGGGAACATTTTAATTTGAAAAACTGTAATAACACCCATATTAGATTTCATTTTCTATATAACTACTCTTATCACTTCAAACATTGTCTCCAAGTGGATGACTCTATATTCACTCCTTCAGGTATAGGCTCATGCCAATTTCTACAAATCTAATTATGATGGAAAATATTGCTATTTGGATGCCCCAGATTAAAAAAATATCACAGAGGTAGCAGCAAGATGGTAACCTGAGGTGATTTCCTCATCTAGGAATTCTCTTTATAAATGAAATCAAAGGACCAGTCCCTATTCAGGCTCTCTTCTTCCTCTTCCCACATTTTCATTTCACATTCAATATGTCTAAAAATCAAAATCACTTTCCTCTTGAAACCACATAACCTTCCCCACTTTCCTATTTTAGCTAAAGGCATTAATACTCTCTCAGCTTTGAAAATTTTAGCCATGTAAAATTTCACAGACTAACCAAGATCAAGTATGTCAAGTCATTTCTTAGAATCTCTCAAGTTCATGCTTTTCTCCCTAGTTCCATTACCAGTGTCCTTCTCTGGAGCTTCATAATTACCCCAGAAGACAAAGTGGCGATTGATGTTACCACTGGTAGAATGGTACAAGTATCTCCCTACTGGAGAGCTCTTTCCTAACCATAATTAAAAGACAAATGCTCTCCCTACCCCCCAGTACCAAAGAGCCTGTTAGGCCAAAAGTAGTCCCTGGAGCAAAGAAAATTTAAAAATAATATCCAATGAAGGAGAAGCAACCTCTATTAAAAAGTAGAAGTTAGATAAAATGAGAAAAAAAAGAGGCTCCTGAATTTGGTGATTAATAGACATTGATGTTTTTTGATTTTAATAAAGAGTCAGAAACAGAATAAACAGGACACAGTGGAAAGAGAAGGATGAAATCCAAAGGATGATTAATAAAATCCTAGAGAATGTGGGAAGAAATGCAGATCGAGAATGAAGGTGAAGATAGTATTAGACATATTTAAAAATAGGGTTATCTTTTCTTTTGGAACCTTATGCAAGATGTAGGAAATGATGAAATTGAGGAGTCTGGAAAATGAAAGGCTGAGGGAGAGCAAAATAAACAGCTACAATTTTCTCAGTGAAGTAAAAAATTAAGACATTTGCTGTATGTATGAAGAGGGAAGTTCAGGGGAAATCTGGGGCAAGAGAAGGGAAGAATGTTTCAATCAGACAATGTGGAGAACACAAAAGGGATTGCTAATGGGAGAGTCAGAGAACTGGGGAGCAATGAGTTAAATACATACATTTATAGTGAATGAAACCAATTTATGTTCATTGCCTTGGAATCGCAATTGAGTTGAACTGGACATATAGGTTGTGGGGCTTTCTGTAGGAAGGGGATTCAACAGTAGGGAATTACTATAGATAGGTTAGGATGCCCAGGGAGTCTAGAACAGTACCTAAAAAAACATAAAGTAGTCAATCTTGGCGGGAAAGATGGGTTTGGGGGCAAGAGATAACCCAAGTGGGAAAGATGAGCTAGAGAATGGGGATAAATTTATTATAACATAAGAGGCAAGGAAATCTATTTCGGAGTTTTTATATAAAC